>NC_051187.1:92618963-92921993 GCF_015220075.1 Falco rusticolus
AGAGGGACTGTCTGTGCATCAGTACAGGCCATTCTCAGCCTGGGCATTTCAAGTGGGACCACACTGTGAGTGCAGTAGTCACTAGCTGTAGGATGATCTGAGAGGTGTCTTTAAAGGCAACTGTGATATGTACATAAAACTGATACAGTGACTGGGTGTGGGGTGTTGTCCTTCCACAGGCAGCAAAACATCTCCCTGTAGCTCTGGAGGCACACTTGTTAAATGGCAACAAAGCTTACAGGTAATTTTACCAGTTTGCATCACAGGGGACATGAGATTAAATTTAGAGTGTTCTTTGGGTAAGGGGGAGAAACATTTCACCTGCATGAAATTAAAATTTCCCAGGGATTTCTTTTTCCTAATATTTGGTCTAATAAGCTTTTTTGTGGGAGTTTGTGCATGTGTGTTGCTATTGTTTCAGAATAATAGTGGAGACTTGGTTATAGCACTCACCCAATTTATTTTGTGTGATAGCAACTTAAATAACTGCTTCATTGTGAAACAACAGATGAAAGACCCCATATCAATATCATGCAGATGAGATATTTAAATGCACATAGGTAATACTTCTAGAAGAATTGTATATGTGCTAAAGACTAGGTGCTTTTCCTTTGAATTTATGGTTAATGAGAGACATCAAACAAACATATGATGTTTACCTTGGTAAGCATTGTTTGTCAAAAAAGAAAAGGTTACTAAATATTCACACTGTGAATACACAGAGGTCAAGACTGTTGTCTTAACAAAAGAACACATCTCTGGTGGAGAGCAAAGACCAGCCAGCTCTAGTATTGTTGTATTTCCTCCTGATAATGTTAATTACTTTGCTTTGTCTGCTTTGCATTGCTTTTTCTGAATTTAACTGGATGAAAGACTTCAGCCAGTAATGATAGCCAGCTTTCCTTTGGATCTCTGCCAGCAACCTATAATTAAAGTGTTTTCTTGAGAGTACCACTGTATAGTACCTATTGTGCCTTATGTCCTTGGAACTTGACTGCAGCAATTGAAAAGAATCTCCAATTTATACCTCTTTCTGTAGCTAGTCACCTCGTGGGACTGTCACAAGTGAAATTTTATAGTTGTATTTCATGGGAATGTAAAAATGAATATAATAAAATGCTTACAGTGAATTAAGCTAACTAGAATGAAGGGACTCGTTCCAGAATAGAAGTGTTCACATGAGGAATTATCAGGAGTGCCGACTGAGCTTCAAGCACACACCCAACATTAATCTGTTATGTTTCCTGACATAGATAAGTCCTAAAAGTTCAAGTCTTGTTTGCTATGCAAGTTAATACTGCTGAGCAGAGGGAGTTTATAGTGGCTTCAGTCGGAGACCTTTGAGAAGCTGCTGTATATGCCCAGCTCCATCAGGCAGATGGAATGGCTTTTTGTTTACTAAGAGCTGAAGCAGGAGAAACTGTTGTGCAAAACCTGGGTCGTCATGGCAAAGCTTCCATGGCTGACAGTTGTTGTGGACAATGTTTTGATGACCTTTGTCTTCTGTCAAAGTGAGATACACCTTGATACAAAGTCAAGACCCAGTCAGCCAAAAGCATTACTATTTGCTCTTAGACAGAAGAGAGTGCTTTCCAGGTACATGGGTTATGAAAAAAGAAAAGCTTAGAGACTATGTACAAGAAAGTTGCCTTTTACATTAATGCCTACCAATTTTACTGTTGATATTTTCTATTTTGGTTATGGGAAATAATACTGTTAGTATAGTTTAAGAGTAAATGGATTGGTTTACACCACTTGTGCCAAAGAAATACCTGGGCTATTTATAATGACTATCAAGTTAGAATCTCTACTTAGAAATTTTTCAGGAAGGTCTGAACATTCGCTGAACTGCTGAGGTCAAGGGCCAAAAATATCCACAGAATATTGCTCCATGCTTGAAATGCCTCAGTAGAGATGCAGCTATAATTAACTGCTACTGAAGCAGAAACTACGAAGTATTCATGACAGCTCTTTTCCCAATAAAAGCTGGGAAATTTGAAGCAGACTCTCAGTTTAAAATCTTAAACTTATTATTTTTTTTATTTTTTTTTCCCTTATAGAAAGGTACTAAAAGCAAATCTATCGAGTTACAGGATGTGTGCTTTAGAGCCGTGTACTTTATTTTTCTGTTATCTCAGCCAGACGTCTATGGTAAGACAAGTTAAACACCTTGCTCCTGGTAGCTTTCTGATCATCTTTGTATCAAAGACACTTAAAGAAGAGGAGAGTCAGTCTATGCTTCAGGAACTGTAAGGAAACAGAAGTTGCTTTTTCGATGGGTAGAAGTATTTGGAAGCTTTCTGTACATTTCTTGAAATGAGTAAGAGTTTTGAAAGAAGCACATTTTGTAAAAGTTTGGGATGAAAATCTGTCTGAGTTTGGATTAACAAAATCCAGTTTTTTTTACATGGAATTTAAACACTGTTCCTGGCAATGTTATTATTGACATGAACCTCAGTATACTGGTGATTTACATAAAGTTTATACACTTTGTTGTTTGGGAATTTCTTGACATATGCATGCAAACTCCTGTGAATACTGTCCTTGTATTAATTTGGTTTAGTTTCTTTATTGTTGTGTTGCATTAATACTCCAAATGATGGTGACATATGAATGATGTTAAACTCTAGGAAGGTGTTTTAAGAATTGATTGTTCTCTTGAGTAAATCAGGAATTCAAGTGTCTTGGAAAAGTCTATTTATATATAGGATCTGCCAACATCCCATTTCTTTCTAGCAGCAACACCAAAGAATCATAAATGATGGCAAAACTCTTCAGTTTCTTAAAAAAAAAAAAAAAAAGGAAAAGTATGAGAGAAATTACTTTAAGATCTATGTAATTAATATCTCCTGCATAGGCTTCATCAAGATGTTGTGCATTCCAGATTGTATAATGATCTAAGGAATTGCTAGGGCCAATAGTTGGTTCCCTTTGCCCAGAGGAAAAATAAATCCAGGAGAAAAGAAACTTGGAAGCAAAGAGCAAAGCTGAAGAAGAAAGACATTTTGGAGTATGTTTAAAAAAACCCCAAATACAAAAAACTTCAGTTTTTATACAATTCAGAGTACATTAAGAACTTCTTCCTTCCATGTGCCAGAACATATGATAGATAACTTTCATGGACAGCTAGAATCCTTGGACCTATGAAACCTCTAAGATCAGCAAATTTAGTTTTACAGCAGAGGCTTTTCCTCGAGGACCTCCCCTTTGCCAATTACAGATTCTGCAAGGCCAGCCTGTTCAATACACCACAAGCAGATGAGCTCACTGTCTTAACTTCTAATGCTCTGTCCAAATCACATGGCAGACTGCTGCAGACGTGATCAGGTCTGAAATAACTCTGCTCCACAGGCAGGAGTCAGGGGCTCCTGGCTCGTTCTCTAGACTTCTTTAAGTATGGCTATTCATTTTCTTATCATGGAAATTTCCTCTTTATTATTACTGGTACAATGGGAGAGAAGACCAGAGATTTTCTCCCTCAAGTGCAGATGAATGCATTGCATTTAGGGGCTCTCTCCCACCTTTTTGCAGACTGAAAGATGGTGCCTTTCCCCGTGGCTAAGCTAATGCAATACAAATCAAAGTGAAACATTTTGAAGCCTAACACTTTTTTCATGCATGGATGCAGTGCCTGAATCTAAAACTGGGGCTAGGCAGAGACCTTCACTGAACGTATGATTCCTTTTTGCCCTTTTTCCAAGTAAGTATTGACTAGTCTATAATCTCATCACTTTCTTTCATACTAAGTAATTATGCTTATTTGGTATTTTAACCAGCTGCTTATAGATTTCTCTTATGGCTATCAATTTTAGCCTTCTATGTTATAGTACCATAGTTAGAGGCCATTTCAGACAGCTTTTGTGTGATCTTTTTCCCAGCTCATAACTACCTGGGCCCATTGCTTATCCAATTTATTTTGCTGTGTTTGTTTTACAGTTCATTTAACTGATTTTTTTTCCTATTGTTTACAATCAGATGCACTTCTGAATGCTTAAATAGGTTTTGCCTTAAAAAAAAAAAAATTGTTCAAATAATTTCCTGGCAATCAGACATCAGTACAAAGGTTTCTTTAACCCAGAGATATTAATAATATATGAGTTAAAGTAAACAAGTTTGGAAGTCCAAGATTCCCTCTGGAGATTACTATTTCAAAATTCTTCTAACTTCATATCACTGATCTAATGGAATTTGGAATTGAAGTCTGTAAGTTCCTTAATTGTAGTATTCAAATGAAAGCAGTACAGAAATGAGATAACATTTGCAAAATGCAATTTTTGATCCAATTCCAAGGAGAACATCTTGTTTTGCTACAGATGTGCTTTAGTACTAATTGATTATTGCTTTAGCAAAAAAAGCTACTTAGAAGTGTTCCAAGATACAAAACTGACACTACAACACAAATTGTATGGCATCGAGCTATACTGTGTTTTCTCTTCATTCATCTTGCTGAAATTAAATATGGCCAGGAGGAGTAATACAGCTTCAGTGAGTCTTATGCTAATGCTTTCCCAGAAAATGTTTTCTTTTCTCCCTAAATTATTGATTGAGCTATTAGAGGTCTGAAATAAAACTTTAATTAGTTGTTAGAGGCTTCACGAAGTATGACCTGCTGGAACATATGAATGGAGTTGAAAGAGAGCCATCTGACTACAGGAATTGCAGCCAGCAGAACAAGACACTTACAAGAAACTTAAGCTTCTGTTACAGATTTCTAGTGTTTTGGGCAAAGTGACTTTTAGCTGAAAGTTGGCTGATGATTTTTAGTTGACTTCATCATGAAGTATAAAAAATATATAAAATACTGTCTTGAATCATGTGTCCTGTCATTTTGAACTGGTAATTTCACATTGGAGTGTCTTGTCTGTCCACAAGCTAGAATTCATCAAGGAGCACGTATCATGTAAAGCAGTGCCCGTTGTTTGCTCGTGAGATTGTTATTGTCACATGCTCTCCACTCTGCATTCTATAGCGTTTTGCTTGAGATAGAGAGAGAAAAGCGGGCTGGAGTTTTGAAAGCAATTGAAGGAACTTGCGTACCTAACCTGTCACTAAAATCCACCCTTGCAATATGTTTGAAATAGAATAAAATAAATATCCCTGCTTCATGTGAATTCAGGTGACAGTGAGGCTCAATGACTTGATGATCTGTCTTCTTAGCTGTCTACTTAGACAGAAACATCTCTTTGCCCTACCCTGTTTAAGTGTCATAGTTGCACCATTCCCATCTCAGACTGTAGCATTGCTCTGGTGATTTCATTTCAGGAGAAAAGCTTGGACTTAATTATCAGTATGACTGTTTCAGGAAAAGTGACTTTCAGCAGATGGGAAAATAACAGTACTAGCAAATATGATTTTATTGCAGGATTTGCAAAGTTTGGGAAGATTTATTAATGATTCTGAAGTCAGATATATCGACGTATCCAAAATACCCCCCACTTCTTATTATTGTCATTGGGATTCCAAAAAACCCTGATGAAAAGCTAAGAGCACAAAATCCTCTGTAATAATAATAGACTTTATGATAAGTGAGTAATGGCTTATATGACACTTCAACAAAGGGGGATGGGGGCTGATTTTCTCTAGGCAGGTAAAGGAAGACACAGTTAAAGCAATCCTCACTAACAATCTTGCAGTCTTCTGGTTTTCTCCCCAGTGAGGCTGAGGTTAGTTTACAAAATACAGGACACCAAAGAACAAAAAGTGCAGCAGAGAGTGTTTAAGAGAACAGAAAACTGCCTAATACGATACTTCAAGACAGTAACAGGGGAAAAAATTCTTGTTCAATGAAACAGGAAGACTCAGGAGAAAGGAAGAATAGGAATCAGTCCATGGTGGCACCAGAGTGTTTGGAAAAAAACAGTATGCCACAGTAACAGAGCTGGCTGAATAGCAGGCTTTACAGTTCACAGATTTTTCTTTTTTTCTTTTTAATTTGGCTTGATTTCAAATTGGAACAAATCCATTTTTTTAAGAAAAATTTCTTCAGAAAATAAATTTCCAGGAAAATGTTTTGGAAACACTGACATACTGTGTTTCCAAAACCACACATTTCCCCTTGACCCTACAGCTGCTAAATGGAACTGGTATTCATGGAGCAGCTCTGTGGGAAAGGGAGGTCTGTGGCTCGGCTTAGGGTTTTCTGGTTTCAGGTCAGCCACCATGGGCAGGCAACAAATAATGGGTCTAAAATGAACTATGAGATGCTTCAGGTTAGGATTTATATTCAAAATTATTTTTTATATGTATTTTACATGTGTTTATATAATTATTTTTATCTATATGCATACGCTTATCTATTTTTCTGGAAAAGTTTGTCTAGAATGAATTGTGGAATTGCTTGTAGAGGGTTTGTATGTGTTTTTTGACTTTTTCACATCCCTGTATAGCAATTCTAAGCATAATAAGCTGACTTGCTTTTGTTATTATGCTTTTCATAATTAATTTTAAAATAAATCCATTTAATTAAACAAAATTAATTAAACAAAATCAATTAATTAAACAAAATAAATCAAACATTTGCAACCCAAAGACTAAAAAAAACCTGAAGTAGATAGATGACACTCTACAATTTCTTCCACTCATATTTATTATGATTGAGTGACCTGGGATATATCAATGTAGCCTGGAAAGATAATGTTTTTTGTTTGTTTGTTTGTTTTTTTTAAGGTTCCCTGTATCCTACTTTTTTGCAATCTTTCTCTAAAGAGTTCCTTTCCCCAAAACGTTTGGCTTCTTCAAGCCACTGTATGATTATACTTCTATGATGCAAGAACAGAAACAACAGCCTTTTTCTTTATTTTTTGTGGCATAGCAACTAGACAACACAGTTTGCATTTTTGAACTGTTGAATGTCCAATACTCACCTTTATGTGATCTACTTGTACAGAACACTCCCCCCTCCAAAAAAAAACCAGCAACCCAAACAACTCAAAACCAAAACCCCCAACAACTTGCAAAAATATGGATAGTTTAAAATGACAAATAAATTATTACTGGTGATACCAGCATGCAGCAAAAGTATGAATAGCTCATGTCAATTATTCAAAATTAATCATTCACTCAGACTAACAGTGGAAGAAAAAAAGAGTGAAAGATATGAAATATTAGAGTGGGAAAACCAGAGAAATTAGGGAAAATATAGAAGGCCTAGATTTTTTTCTAGGTGTGAAATTAATTAGAGCTCTTATAAATATTGGCATGTATATTTTTGATTAAAGGCTTTAGTGTAATTTGCTATCTGAAAAACTAACTGAATTTCTCTTACTTTAGCTGGCAAAAATCTTGTTGAACGTGAAATCTGCAGCTCTTAGCTGATCAGTGTTCCCAAAATGTCTCCTAATGCTTTTCACAATATGTGCAGAGTGTTCAATTTGTGAAGTTACAAAATTCAATTTGGGAATCCAAAGAATTTAAACTTCTGATATGACAATGAAAAGTTTCCCAGATTCATTGCTGTTTTCTATAAATAATAAGATTCTTTATATGTATTTCATTGATTAGAAATAAATAAATTACATATCAGCTTTTCCAATGAACTGTAACATAAGCTCTTGATAATGACTGAGATATCCTTCCCTTGAACGATGATGTCTTTGCTGGCGATGGAGGCCCAAATGTTCCTGCAGACAAATTTCTGAGGTGAACAAGTACATAATTACACATACTCTACTATTTTGAAAAATGTGTGAACAGTCACTATTTGTAAATGTGTTCTTTTTCTATTTTTTTTTCATAAATCACTCATACTTTCAAAATTCTCAGTTTGAATGTTGGGCTTACTGCTTGAAATTTGAGCTCTGTGTATTGATTATAAGACTGGTCATGACAGTCACAAGTTATTTCCTTAGATTTCTGGTTAGATAGTTGTAAATCTTGAATACAGTTTATGATGAATATGTTTGTAGGAAAAGAACAGCAAATTCATCTTACACGTGTTTTTCAATAGGTCTAATGAAAATTCACTTCATAAAAATTTTTGAAAGCAATACCATGAGAAATTAAAATGCATTTGAGACAAATTATCTCTGATGCCAGCCAAAAAATCTCTTTGCCTTCAGCAGCAAGCCAATAACATACTTGGAAGCAGAATTCTTGTGTTTTAATTCTTTATCCCAAGTTTAAATGAAGCTTAAATGAATAGCTAACGTCAACTACCAAATATAATTGTATTAAAATAACTTAAATGAGCAGGTTCAAGACTTCTTCTTGTATTTCTGTGTATCTATATAAATAGATAAATATATATTAAGGAATTGAATATAGATTAGTTTTCAGGGTTTGATTCTACTTTACACATGCCTTAATACTCACTTAAAAATAGGTGATTCCTCTCTATTCAGGGGATTCATTACTGTTTTAAGGCTTAAAATCTCTTCTATAACCCACTTTGTTCTGTATCCTGAGACTTTGTACATTTTCATCAGTTGGCCTTTTGCAATTTTTGCTTACTGAAATATAAAACTGAACAGTTCATCTTGCATAAATATTTATAGATAATAAAATTGGCATGTAATTTGATACTTTTCTCAATTTAAAGGAAAACATTTGGTGGATCTTGTTTATATTAATTGTAAATAACTTGGGAGCGTTCCCATTTTTTAAGGTGTCAGTTCACAGTTCCATTGTAACATAATCTTATCTGAACTCTGTACAATCTGTTCCAAGGCTAGGGAGATTAAAGAACAGAAAAAAGAAAGGGGAAGATGTGTTTTCAATCAATAGCTAATTTATACATGCAAGAGAGATTATTTTTAGTTTTAAATGCATGTTGTTATATTTGGAAATACTTAGTTTAAAATGAAATATTAGAGTGTAAAAGCATGCAAAGATATCTCATTACATTCAACAGAAATCATGTTCAAAGCCTGTATTTTCAGTGGTTGCCTTTTCTACAGTTTTACTCATCTCTTGGTAGTCTTTATGTCTCTTGGTAGTACTTATTGAAATAAGCTGGATTTTTGAGAATGCATTCAGGGAATTCTAGTTGGGCTATTTTACCCTAATAGCCCCAAACACTATTTACTATAATAAACCCCAATGTGCTTATAAGATGGATTGTGCTGTACTGCAGCTTGACATTAGTCTTACTGCTCTCTCCCTCAACAGAGATACATGGACTGGGACACAGGGATTAAAACCAAGGAAGAGCCTTCAACTGAACCAGAATCAGTTTTCCTACTGAAAGAACACTTCCTCATTGCCACTAAAATTTGAGAGCAGGTGAAGCACATGGACATAGTGTGAAACTAACTGTATTTAGTGGTTGTAAGTCCTGGTTGGAATTCAGGGATAAATAATAGATAAAAACCCTCTTAGTTCTTTGGTTAGGTTTTCTTATTTTTAGTTTTTAGGATGCCTTGCCTAGGTGTTTACACATTTACAAATATTTGATCTTCTTTTAAGTGTAGTTTTAACTCAAAATTTCCTGGTATCAGCAAATAAACATGGGAAGCAACCTTCCAGTTTATATAGATGGAAAACCAAGTTGCATCTCAAGTTTTGTACTGCTTGAGCCTCAGACTAGTAATCTCTCTTAAAATCAATATTGACCTGGTGATCTTAATTAAAAATAATTCTGTTTATATTCTTTTGAAATTGTGTTTTTGTATACAGCTGTAAAACTTTACAATACCAGCTGTAGTGCACCTGTAACATACTGTATTTAAACAAATGAGTACTAACCTTCCTTTCACTTCTCCACTCCTCTCAAGCATTCAGGTAGCTAGCAGCTGATAAATCTAGTTTCTAGGTTACCAGCAATCCATATTGTAACACACAGGGAAAAAAATAAAAAGATAAAATAATGTTTTTTATGCACTTATTTAATTATGTTTTCATATTGTTCATATAGATAAAGCAACTTGTGGTCTAAAAATACATTTCATTCTAAGAAAAAGATGCTCCTCTTCAAATTGTGACTAAAATACCTATAAGAGTTGTGAGATATATAAGTTCCTAACTGTTAAAACATGCTGTTGTGCAATATAACATTTAATGCATGCAGCCGTGTAATTATGCATAATAACTAGTGATCATTGTGTATGCTGATAGGAAGGATAAATGGGGGGCTATTGTGTACTTAGCTGGTCTTCTGCACCTGCAGAAAGCAGACAACTCTTCTCACTGTGGAGGAAACAGGATAATGACAGTATGATATGAAATGCAAACATTAAGTCTTCAGAATAAAAAACTAGGAAGAAGTCTATAATTTAAGGTTTGTTATTGTGAACAGCAAAATTATGTTGCGTGCCAGCTTAAAGACAAATAAAAGACTAGTGGAATGAAATCCTTAATTCTCTGTTTACCATACAGCTGCTAAATCCATTATTACTACTTTGGAGAAGATTTATATTGGTTATTTAAGCTTCTGTTTGTGATAAACTCTCTCTATACATATTAAACGCTAATTGGTTTCTGAAGTAAATAATGAAATCATCAGCTTGTGTGTTCTAATATTTTAGACCAAAAGAAAACCAAGCTGCTGTGAAAACATAATCGTTCTAGTACTGCAACTCTCGGCAGGTCTTATTAATGCAGGTGTAGTCCTGCATTAATGTAGCTAAATGGCTTTTGGACACGAGGTGACTTGCATCCAGCCAATTTGGCATGTGGATAGGGTTAGCCTGTGGCTTTCTGCATCCAACAATATAAGCACACACTAAGCTGATCGGTTATTTATAAAAAACAATTTAATGTGTTCAGGAAGCATTACATTCTGCTGAAATGTTTGTACCAGTATAGAGATATGGATACCTGCCATCTGGGGCTGGTGAAAGCTGGTAAAGACTGCTCCAGAAATAATAAACACTGTTTTCAGAGAAGGAAGCACCCCAGAACACCATAGCTGTCAAGGAACCAGTATGTGTTACCAATGTTTTCTCCATTATTTTCTCCAATAAAGGTCTTTGGAAGAAGGGTAGTTGGAAACTGTTCCCTCTCACTAACAACATTTATGTGATATTTAAATTATTAAGGGTATTGTGTCACATCCTTTGTACTCTAAGCCTTGGACCAGGATCTCAAGTAGAGATGATTCAAGAGTGCGTGTGGGCAGGTTTCTTGTGGCATCTCAGAAGCCACTTCTATTGGTTTCACAAGTAGAGCTGCTGTGTGGTGATGTTAAAATATAGCAGATACAAATATGAGATGGAGAAAGCCAGTCCTTGGTCCTCGTGGTTAGACTTCAGTGAGTCACGATTGCTAATCTTTCCTTTTTGAGGGAAACATCTCCTCAGGACTCATTAACAAGTTATCTACTCATCAGTAGTTTAGTTTGTTTTCCTTATGTACCAAACTTTTAAGAGAGCCACTGTAGCAGTGGCAGTGGACAGTGCTAGCAAGTTTTTGTAGTGGTTGGTGTCAGCACTGTCACCTAACTGTCACAGCAGCTATATGAACAGTCTTTCATCTCAGCATAACACAGATAAGATGGCAATGAACTTAAATGCACAGGTTAAATGAACACTTTGAAAGTAATGTCAGATAAAATTGGCTCCAGACAAATACTGATACGGTAAGGTTAGATTGGAGCAGAGGGTCTTACTGTAGTTACAGTTTAACATTTAGTCTGCTGAACATATACCAACAAGCACATCAATGAGATGATTGCTTGTTTGCTGTTCAGCTCTTTGAACGTTCCTGCGAGTCCAGAATACTCCCACTGCAGCCAACTACATTGTGTTGAATTTAAATCAGTAAGTACGTGCAGAACCTCAACAGTGCAGTCTGAACTCATTGCCATAGTCTGGATTGCTGTGATAGGTGCAGGGACACAGTACAAGAATGCTTCTGTTGAACAGCCCATCTGCTTCTAATAAAGCATATATTAACAATAATTAAATACAGTCAAATCAAGAAGGAGAACACAACTCATGTTCATATCATTCTAGAAGAACGTTACTATATACTTAGCATTAATGTGCAATAATCATATTCACAAACTGACAATTCCAATCAGCATCGTAGAACTATACAATTAAAGCATCAGTGTAATTAAGAGCGAAGCTTTCTCGTAGCCCACATTACAAACAAATAACTATACATTTGAATAATGGGCTCATCATGAAATTGGCTGTTAATCAGATCATAATCAGCATTATAGCCAATCATAAAAGAAATGGATTATCTGGCTTAAGAACAAAGCTGCCATTCAGCTCATCTGCAGTCCAGGTTATATGTGTGTGTGCATATTATATCTCGGAGCCGTTGTTTCCTGAGCCTCCAATTTCCTCTGTCTATGATTTTGTGAGGTTTGCGTGTAGTTGAGGTAATAATTGTCAGCACTTGGTAAATGGATGTGAGTAAAGTAGTTGCTTGGTCACCCTACATCCATCAAAATGAAGAAAATGTAAAGAAGTACAAATGAAGGCTATTGTTTCTTTCCGTTCAGGAAAACCATTTTTAATTGTGCTGAATTCCATTAGCGTAAACAGAGTTATTGGTGACATCAATTTCAGGCTTACTGTAAAGAGAATATTTTCACAAATGGCTTGAGGGACATAGTGTCAGAGATGACTTCTAAGACTGTATTACTCCTAAAAGGAGTGTGGACACACTTGCCTACTTTTTCCTTGGCATTATCTTCAGCAGTTTTGTGATGACTCGTATTAGTTTCTTGATCTGACTGGAAGCTGATTTTCCCAGCAAAATGTTTTCATCTGGACAAATCAGCTGAGCTGGTTCACCCCAGAATCACCACAGCCTGAACAGATCAGCAGGGCAGGGAGCCAAGATGAGCCCACGTGTCGTGGTTTAACCCCAGCTGGCAACTGAGCCCCACACAGCCACTCACTCGCTGCCCCTGCAGTGGGACGGAGGAGAGAATTAGAAGAGTAAAAGTGAGAAAACTCATGGGTTGGGATAAAGACAGTTAAACAGGTAAAGCAAAAGCTGCACACGCAAGCAAAGCAAAACAAGGGATTCATTCCCCCTTCCCACCGGCGGGCAGGCTCAGCCACCCCCAGGAGAGCAGGGCTCCAGCACGGGCAACCATGACTAGGGAAGACAAATGCCATCACGGGAACATCCCCCTTTCCTCCTTCTTCCCCAGCTTATATACTCAGCATGACGTCCCATGGTATGGAATATCCCTTTGGCTAGTTTGGAACAGCTGTCCCGGCTGTGAAGTCTCCCAATGTCTTGTGCCCCTCCAGCCCTCACCCTGGCAGGGCCTGAGGAACCGAAAAGTCCTTGTTCTAGTATAAACACTGCTTACCAACAACTAAAACCATCGGTGTGTTATCAACATTATTCTCACACAAAATCCAAAACACAGCATTGCACCAGCTACTGAGAAGAAAATTAATCTATCTCAGCTGAAACAGGACGCAAATGTTTAAAACAGCTTAAGCAAACCTTGAAACTCATTTTAAGGGTGGTCATTTTGATGATTTGCACCAAAGCCTCCGAAATCACCCAGAGTGGTTTAATGGAGTGCCGTTAGCTTTCAATGGAAATAAACACCAAGTAGTTTCTCTGGGAGTTTGTATAAAAGAAGATTTTAAGGCTTGCAACTCCAAATGTTATTTCATTACAAATAAATAAAATATTATTGATATAATAATTATAATGATGACAGATTTTAACTGCTTGTTTATAACTAACAACCAAAAGCCTGGTTAACGATCTGGAAACTAATTCTCCTATCTTCAAACTGTAGATTATTTTTTCGGGGTATTTATCTATTAATAGTATTGTTGTTGTTATACCTGTGGTAATAAAAACCTGTGATAATAAAAAAAAATATGTAAGATTAATTTTGTAGAACAAAGATATGACTCTATGAGAACCACTTGGTACAGCTATAAAAGATGGTTTTTAGTTATGTAAAACTTTCTTCCAAGTCTGAAATTGAAGCAGATTTTTTCAAGCTGAATATAGTTGAAAAATAATTGCTTTTAGTTTTATGTAATTTCATTAAATAATTAGATAATCTGAGAGGAAAACTGCCTGGGTTGGTACCTGTGAAACACAGGGTAACATTTTCAAGCAGGTGAAGTGTTAAGACTATTGGCTGGGATGGAACGATAACCGAATAGGTCAAGGTGATTATTATGTTACAGCAATTGTGAGGCCCTAGAAATCTCATTCCCTGGAAAAATCATGCAGCTATTGGAATTCAGTCCAAAGCACCTGAAGGGTAAATACATAATCAAGAAACTCAACACAGTTTGCCAGGGTGTATTATGCTTGGCCAAGCGGATTGCCGCCTTTAATTGTATGCCTGGTTCTGTGCATGAGAGGGGAATGGTGAATGTGATATACCTTGACTGTCATGAAGTTTTGGACACCGTCTCCCACAGCATTTTTCTTAGTAAGGTGGGGAAGTGTGGGCTGGATGATGGGACTGTTAGAACAAAATTGGCTGGACCAACGAATTTGAAGGGCAATAATCCACAGTTTGACAGCTGGCTGGTGGTTAGTAATGACCATAATACTCTGGGCTTGACATTGGACTGATATTGTTCAATGACCTTCAGCAGTGTTATGAATGATGACCACAGAGTGTACCCTCAGCAGGTCTGTAATGGGAAAGCAGCTGACCAAGAATAGCAACACCTTGGTCTGGAGTGACTTGAATAAATTTTAGGATATGCCTACAGAAGTCTTGTAAGCTTCGACATGGGAAAGTGAAAAGTTCTGCTTCATGGGCAGAATTACCTTGTGCAGACTGGCAAGTGACTGACTGAGAGGTCTGCAGAAAAAGAGCTGGGATGTTACAGGTGATGTCAGACTGTACGAGCCAACAGCCTGTTCTCACTGGGAATAAATTGTGCAAACAGTGTACTGGGCTTAATTTTGAGGACATAGCTACTAGACAGAAAACTCATTACACTCTTGTCATTGGCAAGGCTTGTCAGGAAAGGTTCATTCCATTTGGGCCCCTGACATTCAAAAAATACATAAAGAAATGGGAAAAGATCCAACTGTTGGGCTACCAAGATGCTCTGGTGCATGGAGAACATCTCTGAAGAGAAGCTGAAGGATCTGGGTCTGTTAATCTGGTGGAAAGGAGACTAAGAGCCAGTCTAACATCTGCTTACAACTATTTCAAGGGTAGATATGAAGATGATGGGGACAGGTTTTTCTTGGTAGGATGGATTATGCTAGGAAGGGCAATGGCCACATATGTATCTCAGACATTATGAAAAACATTTTTGCTAGCAGGTAAATGCAGCACTGAACAAGTTTACCACACAGATTATGGGATCTCCGTCTCTGCAGGTGTTTGAGGTTTGGCTAGACCAAGCCTTGACCTACCTGATCAAGTGCTGTCTGGACTTCTGCTTGGAGCGGGATGCTGTACTAGGTGATCTTCAGAGTCCCTGCCCACCAACATCATTCTGTGCTTCTCAGCTTTGAAGGCTGATGCTTCCATTTCAGACTTAAAGAAGGAGTTCTATGCTGCGAAGCTTTGTCTGTTTCTTACCCAATCAGGTGAGCAAATAAAAAATACCAGTTCCACAGTCTGTCCTTCTTTGATAAGGCTAAGCTTGTGCCTGTTATCATCAGTATCCTGTAACACCAAAACCCTCTTCCAACAGTTTCATTTTTGATTACTGTCTTCTTTTGGGCCTCATGTCAGTCAGGCTGTTGTAAATGGATATGAAGCTCCAGCGGTTTATTCAGTTGCTTCTAGTTTATGGTGCTATAGATGATAAACATAGAGATTTGCCTGAGCTGATGAGAACTCTGTGGATATAAAATCAGTATTTATGTATCAACATTAATGATTCCAGGGCTGCATAGTTTTTATGATCGTGCTTTCTATTACATAGAATTGCAAGGTTATAATGAGGTTAGAATTAAAGATTTTTGCTTTCTAAACTCTTTTGATAAAGATGATCTACTTGGAAGATGATAATATTTTAGGAATGCTGGTTGACATACTTTCAGTGTGTAAGCAATAGATATATTTCTTAACTTCTGATGGTCAATACATATTAAAAACTCTTGTTTGAAAGACAGGAGATAAACCCCACCTGTGCTCCTACTCTATGGCATACCTTGTCCTAAATCATTAATTTTTGGTTGAGATTGTATGTAATATATATCAAACATACCGTATGTGATGTCTAAGAGATAATCATAAGCGACAGGAATATTACACTATGACAAGGCAAGGTTGTAACTCATGGGAAAAGAAAAAAGTATATTCTGATGATCGCTTCCACAAACTTTTTATATATATATGTATTTAAAATTATTGTACAAAACAGTGAACTTTTTCCTTCCTAGTTGTGTAATTTCAAGGCAATAAAAAGAAGCATAAGAACATATGGAACATGGACTTTCAAAAAGAAACAGTTGGCAAAACTGTGCTTCAGATTGCTGTCAGAATATCAGCCTTTCGGCAAGCTTGGAGTAGAACAGATGGGAAAAGTCAAAACTGGTAATAGTTTTCCATGCTTAACACAGGAGATCAAGTTAGCAGTTTAATTCATCCTTGGCGTAAGATAATTGCTTTTTCATTTTTTCTTTTAACTGTATTTATAGCCAAGGTCTTTTTGTTCTCTTTCTATGCTAAGCCCAGAGAATCACTATAGATTACACATACGTGCTGAGGCTTACGCACTAGACTATGAAGACCGAGGTAGGAATTAAGGTCTATCTGTCAATGAAGCACTGGATTCCTTTTCTGAGCTGTATGAAATGAAAGCAATATGATAAATGGGAATGGTATGAATGGCTGTGCCTTGTTCAGGACCTGTTTCCACAGGGTGCCTAGCCTCGACAGGCTTCATTTTAACAACTTGGATAATCCTTTTCTTAGGAATTCAGGGGCACTTTGCATGGACTAAAAGCTAAGCACATGCTTGTGCATTACTGGAATGATGATAAATCTCTTTATTGAAGTAACTTTACAGGTTCTCAGCACTTTACAAATACAACTTAAAGATATTTAACCTTAAAAATACTAATAACACAGTTGCTGCTTGTTGAGATATAGCCGATATAATACCACAGCATATATAGGACTAGGTTCTTGTTTCTTGGAGTAGGGGAGAATCTGTTCCCTACACACATTTAAGTTCTAAACCAAAGGCCAAACATCCCATTTCTTTTGAGATCTTCAGTGACTGTATCAATTTTTCACCTGAATAACAGGCAATAGACTGGTTTGCATGTCAGTTGCTCTGAAAAAAAAAAAAAAAAGAAAAGGAAATATTACTCAGGTGAACTGTGTGTCCTAAAGGACTGCAAGTCTTCAGCTACAAGCAGCTTATGTGTAAGACACAAATGTCATTCATGTTCTGCATTCAAGTTTAAAATGTTGAAAGCATGCATTCTCTCCATATACCGGTACCTGCTGTACCGTGACTTAAAGTGGGTAGTGTAAGAGAAATGGGTGATGAGAGCTGGGAAGCTGATTGCTTATGTAATATCACAGTATAGGATCGGTCCAAACAAGAGATAATAATGATAAATTTTGCAAAATATCAATTTGCAATTCAGCTTCTGATAACTTGTGTCCAAAATAATGTAGGGAGGCAATTGGGCCTTCCCATCTCAAAAGCAGACAGAGGATGTCTTTGAGGGAATATTTGACAGCCTTGCAAGGTTCCCAAGGTCCACCTTTGCAGTGATGTCAGTGGAAGCTGGGGATAATGAATACTGCACAAAAATTAAGGGTTCTTGAACAGATGGAAGCCTTCTGGAGTAGAGAGAGCTTTGAGGATAGGGAACATTATGATAATCACTCAGCACTCAGGGTCATACACTAACCTTGTGAAAGATATCCTCTACTTACTTATTTCACAGCAGCCTAGAATTTATGTAATTTGGAAGCCAGTCTGCCCTGGTACTCTTGTTTGACCTCGATGCTACTGTTACTAGGAAGAACATTTTTCAAACTCTTCAGCATGCACGGGTTTGATACCTACTTTAGCACATTTTACACTTGGAAGGTAAGAATTGCACCTATAATCCTTGGATGATGTAGCACAATTCAACAATTTTCTGAGTAAACTTTTGAAGAAATAAAATAATTTTTAGTGGAAAACATTTGAACTGCATTACTTTTGTGTGAAATTTGAAGTTAATGAATGCACATAAAAACTGCTCAATTCCATTTGTTTGCTCCTGTTGATTCTGTGTCCCCCCCAATACTGGAGTCTTGTTAAATGGCTGCAGAGATAAATGCAGGCTAATAGAGCCAAAGCTGTTGAGCTTTAATGAAACGCAAATCATGAACCTTATACTATCAGCTTAGTTAATTTTAAGATTCCTGATTGTAACACCCAAAAAGATAATGTATGTTACAAGTCGTCTTAATTCGGAAGTGGTAAAAAGACTGGGTATTCAGGACCAGTTAGGATGAGAAAATAAAAATATTTCAGAAATATAGTTTAATATTTATTATCTCAGAACAGAAATCAGATTTTGACCAATGCATTGCTCCACATTTACACATATTCCTTCAGGTTTGAGCCTTTCTACCATGGTGTCTCATACAATGTTTTCAGGCTCACATGAGGAGAAAGTATTTTTAGGAGGAAGAGGGCTAGAGGGAAATAGGGTGATACCGCTTTTGCTTTTCTCTTGACAAAGAAAATTGTTGAATTGTCTACTTAAACGATAATTTGTCTGAGCAAGAGATCTTTCATTTTAATTTTCATACCTGTGTATATATAAAGTACGTAGAATGCCCTATCTATAAAAATAAAATACTATCCATAAAGGTGGAAAGTAATTGATAAGAACTTCTTGGTGTTCTTCCTTCTTGGCATTGTTCAAATTCTTCCCGTGATAAGTCTGAGGACAGTAAGATTTGACACAACTTCTGATCACTTCCCATTGGAAGCCCTTATGAAGCAACACTAGCTCTATATACTACGTAGCTGTAACCATCACAACATTTAATTTAAACTAGTAACAGTTCAATGTGTAACATCACCTGCGCTGCTACCGCTTATGTTCTTAAATGCCTGTGGAATCAGCGGGCATGCTGTGGTTACTATGAGTATAGTGGTGCAACCTGAAAGAATAAAGAGCATATCTTCTTCCTTCTATACCTTGTTTTGTTGCTGCGTCACATAGCTTTTAAAATTTTCCTATCGGAATGATGCTATATGGCCAATTATGATGTACTTCCTAGTAAGTAAGAACAGTAGGAGTGGGTAAAAGTTCTTTATTTAGCTCGATACATCTTTCAGAATAATTTTTATAAACAGGTTGAATTTCAGAAGTGTCATTTAGCAGGTAAATATAAAAACATTTTCTGAGAAATCTCTGATTTTGCAAATATGAATAGTTATAATGTCACCCCAAAGAAGTAAGTCCATGTGGCAATGTGTAAATTGGAGAAGGAAACTCAGAAGCTGATAGCTTTGTGAACATACTACAACATGCTCTTAGGGAGGGTTCACACTTTGTCTGAACTTGACCTTGAAAACAAAGTGATTCAAACTGTTCCAGCATTTCTAAAAGACATAAAAGGAAAACACAGATCAATAAGATCCAAAATGTGCTTCAATAACCTAACTTTCTAATGCTATGTTTATTTAATATTTTCTTTTGGGAACATTTTACTTAGTTTACTGTTCCATTACTGTGTAGGCTATTTTTTTGTAATTTATTTAACTGAGAAGCTCTTACAAAATACATGAGGAATGATTTGCTAAACAGTCCCAGAAAAATAATTCTTAAAATATTTTAGTGCCCAAAGTGGTGTTGCTGAAATGGATGCAGGAACAAATGGAATTCTCTGATTTTATACATCAAAGTCATAGTGAGGAGTGGAAAAAATCTAAATACTCAGCATGACTACTTAAATGATAGCAATTGTTTTTCCTGTTTTTACTTTGGAGTTTGGTGATAAAAATACCTCTAATTAATGTTGGAAGCAACTATTATAGCAACTGTGCACAAACTGTGGTTCATGCATTTATACCTTCCTAGGCTATTTCAAACTCCTGCATTTAAACTCAGTTTCTTGTAGAAGAAACTGAAATGAACAGATCTCAAAGGAAACAAAACATTAATGGAAAAAAACAGATCTGTGCTAGATCTGGTCAAACTGCAAAACTGGATCAAGCTATGATCCTGCATGGTCAGCCAAGGCCAGATGTTGGAATTAGGAGATTTCTGTCTCATTCTCCTGTCAAACAGTTTAGAGAAGCTGCTTGGTCTTTATCTGTCTGAGACAAAAGACCTGATGGGAGAAAGCGATGAGAGCACGAAACTTAGTGAGACTGGAAGGAGAGTCTGTAATGAGACCAAGTGACAGAATCAATTAGCTGCCAGGGTGGGACCAGAGACTGGAACAGTTTGGGGAAAGGAACCAGTGGTGCGCTTTTCTGGTCCCCACAGCATGGTGTGCTGAGGGAGGTGCTGGGCACAGGGAGGAATAATATGTGATCAAGTAATTAAAAATCTATCTTAAGGCCTGTTCAAAAGGGAGGTGAAATGATTTTTTTTTCAGATTAATCTAATTCTGGAATTTCCAGTTGTTTGCTCAATGCCACAACTTTAATTTTCTTTTTACATGCTTTGTGTGTGTCTCTCATTTGAAGTATTCTTCAATATATGGAAAGGTTATTTTCAATTGTTTTTAATTTGATTTACAACAGAGCTGGGTTGAGGATCTGGTTTCAACTGAAGGAGAGTAAAAGATAGTAAACAGATCTAATTTAAATATACATTTTAGTGGAATTGCTTTCCTGCTAAGGATTATTTCACACATTACCATTCCCCTGAACTTTTTAAAATAACCTAAACAGACAAACCACACAGTAAGGGAAATTTGCCCTTAAAAATAAGCAAAAATTCTTTCCTCAGCAGGCTTGCAAAAATGGCATTTAAAAACCTCACTTCTTCCCCACTATTTTAAAGGCTGAAACTGGGCACAGATCTGTTTCTGATCATTTATGAGTTAATTACTGCACTTTGTACTGAAATAGCTCTCTGGGATTAAAAATTCTGGTTGCAGCTGTGGAAAGAGAAATTCAGAATATTAATGAAGCAAAGATTTTTGTTATGTTGAGTATTTTTATTCAGTTTTTTGTATTCTATCCTCTTCTGGTATAGACTGCAAGAGAAATATAGAACAACAACAAGCACTGAAACCTGTTTTGATTATTTTTTAAGCTTACGTAACAGAGAGAGGAGAAAGATACATACTTTATATTATTGCACCATAAGTACAACTTCATCACGTTAATATCACTGGGATAATAGGAAGGTATAAGTGGGGAACAGCAGAAGAGGACAAAAGCTCTGCAAGTTGAGACCAACTTTTCATAAGGGATGTTTTGTCCTTTTTAAGATTATAAGATGTAATGCAAATTAAGAAAATTATATGAAAAGATATGCAAAGAATTTAACTGGTTTCTTTTTCTCCTGCCAAGTATTTATTGGGTCAACACTGATACCTAAAATCTCTGGACATTTGGGTTTTTTTTCTCTTTTTAATGTGTGTGTAAGTAAAGACAATGCCCTGGGGCTTCAGGCTTCCAGTGCTAGACTTCAGCTGTAGCAACCATCCACGTGCAAATTAACCATCTACCTTCAAGAAGAGATGCTGCTGCTGCTGCTGAGGCACTTTGATTAAGACTGGTGGAACATGGCTAAGCTACCTTGCAGGAAGAAGCAGACCAGTGGAATTTAGTATTTCTTCTCAATTTTCCTCCTTCCTTCTTGTGGTAGAGGACATTGTTCTCAGCATCATGACTCGTCCCTGTGGCATTTGACTTACAGCTGACTTCTGAATCCGCAGATTCATGTGCAGTCTGACCAGCCACTTCTCCAAGGTGCTTTTCACACCCACGCAGGAGTAGCCAGGAACAGGTTGTCCTGCCAGCACAGGTCCTGCTGCAGGCAAAGTGTTTTCCTGGGGCCTCCTCAGATCAGGACAGGATCAGGCTGGCTGATCTTGGCAGGCCACATCCTGCAGACCAACCGCTAGTTCGTAAAATGTTTTTCTCTTTAAAGTGGAATGAAATTGCACTAGACTGTTTTTTATTTGTGTCACTCATTTTAAAACAATGTTTTCTGAAAGGATAACAAGCAAAAGGATAAAAAGCAAAAAGAACATTAATTAAAATCTGTGACTTACACTGTTACGGGTATCTTAAACTGTCAATAGTCAGGCTGACAAAAATAGTTCTGCATTTGTTGATAATGGAGGGACCTGAAAATATTTCTTGAGTAAATAAACATATATTAAAAGCTATATATTTTTACTCTGCAATGATTTCTTACAAAGAAAAAGGAAGAAATATTTTTACGGCATTAACTATCATAGTTTTGCTTGGGAATCACAGCATCTCCTCTAGGAAGAGGCTTCCATGAGGTGAGTGATTTGCCTGCTCAAATGTGTATAAGTTCTCTGAATCTTTTTTGGCTTTTAATATTGACGGAAGGGAGTTGGGCTGAGCCAGCATTATGTAATGGAATACAAAAAAATACATACAACTAGTCCAGGAAAAGTATTTTGAGCAGTTGGACCACATGCTTTCAGAAAGCTTCCCCGTTGTGTGGCACAGAGCATTAAACAACAAAAGTTACAAAATACAGGCCATGCATGCAGTTATCAGAAAAAAAATCACAGAATTAGTTTAACCGCAGCACTCTAATTAAACAGGAATTAAGCAGAATGGTTTAAAAATTTGGAATGCCATTTTTCTGGAATAAAGCACTTTTTGCATGCATTTAACTTTACTATGAATACTTCCATTGATTCCAGTGGGACTGCTCTCAGAAATAAATTAAACACTTGTAAAAATTTGGAAGATTAGCCCTTTCTCAGTGGAATTATTTTGAAAATATATTGGCTTAATAAGGATTGGCGTAGGTCTAATTTATTTAAGAAGTATTTCTCAGATAAGGTGATATATAGAAGTGTATTTCTAAACACAGAGTTCTGAGACTCTAAACTTCAGTCTAAATTTGGGATAGGCATGCTCCACACTATGCTTCAAAGACTCCACAAGTCTGATGTTCTGAATGTTAGATTTAGATCCTAAATTATTTAAGATGTAGTGATGATGTAGGCGTAGTTCCATTAATTTGGATACAAGAGCTTTGGGCGCAATGCTATTTTAAGGAAGACCTGCCTTTCTACATCATATCAGTGTGCGTATATGCATGGGAACAAATATCTCTATGTATAAGTATGTATATATGCATGGATTAATCAGATTTTGTGACTCAGAGAACAGTTCTACAAACAGCTGTACCAGCACACCATAGATGTGCTATGGTGGGAACTCCGTAAGCTCAAAATGCAGCCGCAGCTTCTCCCTTATATAATTACTGCTTTGGTCTTACCATGCCTAGCTTTAAGGCACATAAGCCCAGGGGTGAAACTATAATGTTTCACAAAGAGCCTGAAGTCCTTAGATGAGAGAGTTAGATGGTTAGGATTGTAATGTGTAACACCCACTGACAGGATCATACCAAGGTCATCCATTGTGAAGTGGAAGGGTTTCTGCATTTTGTTGGAGGCAAGACTTTTCGTGAAAGAACAGTAGCAGAATGTACAAAAAAGGAAGTAAAGTAAGTTGTTTTAGGTGAGCTGCTTAACATCTGAACCTAGAGCAAAGAATCAGATAATAATGACTTTTCACCTACAACTTTTAGCTATGAAGAAGTAGAAGTGAAAAAGTAAACGTGATTTCAAGTGTTTTATGCAAATACAATAAAAGAATATTAGAAAGAAAATTGACCAGTAGGAGAAAAAAAGTTCCTGCATACTCTGCATTTGGCCTTTAAGAAGCAGAGAAAAGTGGTGTGGCAGTAATTAAAAATATATAGTATCATCTTTCTCTGTAAAGCATTGTCAGCAGAGTTAGTGAAAGTCTGTTACAGGGATCAGTGACAATTTGTGACTTTTGAGGAACAAAGAATACCTTTAAGTATTCCGTAACTGCTGATAAAAATCAGGTAAGCAGATACTTGGAAATTACTACCTGTTCTCTTTCCCTGCAGACAGAGGGGCAGAATTTCTCATGCCTATCTGCTGTCAGTTTGATTGATTCAACTGCAGAGAGGGAGTTCATGCTTAGTTTGCTTAACAGTTGTTTATTAAGAATGGATAATGGTACCCTATGACAGATCTAGCTCTACTGCGGTAGTTGCAGTCCTTCCCAAAGAGCTGACATTTACACAATAATAAATAACTATAAACAATGAACAACTATTGTATGGCAGGAACCTAAAGAACATTTATTGTTTGCTTCTTCCCTCCAGTCTCTTGCTGCTCTTGTGCTTGTGACTTTCCCAGGTGCAGCCTTTTGCACTCTTTTCAAAGAAACTGTTTCAAGACAGCAACTACTTAAAAGCCATTGTGCTGCTAACTCAAGAAACTGTGTCTTCAAAATGTTATTAAATTGTTGTTTATTGTAGTAGACTTACACTTGCTATTTACAATTTAGCTTGCTGTTATGAACTGCTTGGAATCAGAACAGGAAATGTTTGGCAAAAAATAACAGCCTGAGTACGCTTCTGAATGGAGATTTTTTTTCTTTTGTTAACCTAACTCAAAAATTGTAAGCTGCAGTGTAAAGTTAAAGTAGTCAAATCCTAAAATGTATGTTAATGTAAAGGATACCCATTAAAACAAAGGAAAACAAATAGTAAAGATCTGTTAACGACTGCATGTGTAACAAATCTAACATGAAGGAATAAATGATCACTCTCTCACACACACACTCTTTCACTCTCACACATACTTGTTTGCATTATAAATTAATGTGGAAGCCTTTCATTGGTGAAATGGGAGAGCCAGTTGTTTGCAATCACATGCACAAGTGAAAGCAGGGGTGTAACTAATTATGCAGTCACTTGTGTCTCAGATGGAAAAAGGATTAACTCTCCATGTGCTGCCTTTTTCCTGTCCAAATGCAGAATATGGTCAACTAACATTTTAAGACTTCAGATATGTAATACAAGACTCTTAGCTTAGAAGTATGAATGAAAAGGCCTGTGACATGTTACTTTTTAATATGGTTACACCATGAATGGCGTTCTTTGTTGTAAATTGGAACTATCTGCTGGATTAGGTTGATGTAAATACAAAAAGTATTAATTTAGAATACTTTGTAAGTATCAAAATATTTACATTTATTTGTATAATCATAAACTTCATCTTGGAAATGTTGTACTTTTAAATTGTTGTATATGGTTTCCTTAGCAATGTATAAACATTACAAATGAAAATTTGAGCTCTCCTTTCTTCTTTCAGCCTGACTTCAGTTTTGGAATGAGTAGAAATCATCCTTTCACTGTGTGGGGTTTTTTTCCATATTTAGTAAGGTTTTATTTAATATGAAGTTCTAATATGTATTTGCTTCACTATGCCTTAATTTCTTTATATCTTATAGTAATATATATATTAGGCATATATAAGGAGTTATTCTGCACAGATCATTAAATATAGTGTGAAGTTTTTCTCTGAAATGATTTTATTTAAATCAGACCATTTCTATTTGTCTGAGTGGTCACGACTAACAAAACCACAGATGCTTTGTGGTGCGTGTTTCTTCACATTTAAATGTTATATTTGCCAAAATGTTCTGGTTTATTAGAGAAACTTGTAAGAAACCCAAAGACAATTAAAGGCCAGATCATATATGTTGTATTGGTTACTCCCATTTAGCATCTCCACAAGTTTGAGAAAGTAGGCATAAACCCAGACAGAATGTGAATGTGCTTTCTCATGTAATCGTTACAGTCACTGTGCTACAGGGTATCAATTTTGTAGCTCCTCAACTCTCTCCTGTGTGGTACTTTTCCATTTTGCACACAATACTTTAATGTTCATTAAAGCAGACGGTGTGAGATGTGAGTAACATTTTAGCCTGTGGGTTGAGGCACCTGGGGTCCAGTCTGTAGTCTGGAAAATGTTTAATAATTTATGCAGACGGAACAGCCTCAAAAGGAAATACTGAGGAAGCTCATTGAAGGGGCTTTACAGCTTCTAGTTCCAGAGTTAGCAGACATCTTTGTATGGACCTTTTCTATGGCAGCTGTAAGCACGTCTTGCTCCTGAAAATCAGGTCTCTAGAGCTGTAAGAACATTTCCAGAAATTCATACACAATTACTGAAACTCTTCAGTCTTGATCTAAGAGGAGGAAAGAATGTATGCTGCCTTTGCTTATGCACTTAGCCTCAGTCAGATAACTACTCTCTGTTGTTGTGTGGGTTTCCACCCCCGCCCCCCACCCCCAACAGTGAATGGAAGGAGAGTAAGAGACATTTCTCTATAGGGTGATCTGGAATGGGAATCTAAAGCAGATGCTTTGATTTTTCTTTTTGGAACCGTCTATCTTTATTAAATATCAATTTGGTTCTTCAAAGTCTGTGCCTCAAGTTAGGCAGTATACTCCTACTATTGTAGTAACCAGCCCTTCCAAAGCGCAACCCTAACATGGGGAGGAAGGAGTTGTGTATTTAGGTCCCTAAGAACTCAGTATGAAAAATGCCCAATGGGCACACACAGTAGTATGTACATGATACTTCTAGGCATTTGAAAGGTTTTTCCTATTAAACTATGGTGAGGTTTTTTTTCTAGTCTCAAAGAAATCTTTAACTTCTCTGTGCATGAACATAAATGCTTTAAAAAAAAACAAAAAAGACAGATGAAAAGAGAGAGACACCACCTTCCCACTTTCCTGAGTCAGTGCTTATACTACAAATGCATATGGTCTATTTACTGGTAAATTTGACCTCTCAGTAACAGTAAAACCTTTCTGGTGCTTTTTTCAATAGTTTTTGTTCCAGTTTTTCTGACTGAGCTTTTCAGAGTAATCATGAACATAAGACTGAAAAAGAGCAGAAGGAACATGGCAGAGGACAGAAGTATTTCTCAGAGTGAACACGTTTCTCTGTGTAGGATTTACTGAAAGGCTTTCCTTTTTAACTGCTTCTCTACTATAATGAGGTATGACAAACTCCTGCTCTGACAGATACCAAACCATATTTGGGGAGAGTGCAGGAAGGCAGGGTTTGTATGATTAACATCACTTTCCATATTCATTCCCTTTCAAGAATCTGGTAGTTCTCAAATACGAATTGCTTTGGCTTTGCTGAAGAATGTTTCCAAATAGAAAGAATTGGAAAACACTGCTATCTTGTGGCCAAAGGGCTAGCAACAACTGGAAAAGACAAGGGTTTACTTGCTCATTTGCTTATTAGATCTGGCTTTATATCAGTAACAATAAAAATATCTTGCATAAAACCTGGAATCTTGAAAAAATAGGTGATTTGTGAAACTTTGAACCTTAGAGGACTGAAAAACTCCAAATAAACTGAGTTTTCCTCTGGCTATGACATTTACGTTACACTCCTAAGTTCAAAATACCACTGTCAGGTTTTTAATTCTGGAGTTTGCATACTTGTCTGGTTAAATACAGTCTGAGCATGCTGACTTGATGCATGTTATTTGGAATTTTCTGGGAATGTTTATGAATGCTAGTTCACTGCAGGTTTTAGCTAAGATAAATCGGTGTTTTAAGCTTTTAGAAGTTCTTTGCACTTTATTTTAGAAAGTTCAGGCATTTGGTTTCTGACTTTCAGTGCTAGGGGGCCAGACTGTCTTCTCTGGTCTTAGCCAACAATTTCTCTCTCATACATCTTGTGATCTCTTGCAGACTGATCCTGCATCTGCTTGAAAACAACTTCAACTGACTCTAATAACATAGGGTCTTTGTGATGAATTTCCCTTGACTTCAGTGGAGTTCTGTGCAGTTTGGTAGAATCCAAAATGTAGGTGTTAATTTTGTTTGTTAGTTAACACTTAAAAATCTCCTATCAAAGAACAATGGGCTTCCGATTTCTGCCTATTTTTTCCAATGTTAACTGTGCATTGTATTTCCAGGTTATGATCCTGTCATAATTACGGCTATTGATTTATCTCTGTAACATCTGTAGCTGATAATCTGTTCTCTGTCTGAATCCCACTGAAGCCTCCAATCCATAAAACTACTTGCTTACTTCATTAATATCTTAAACTTGGGAGAAAACTGAAGACTTTGGGAACAGAGATATCTTTTAAAATAAGATGTTCTAATTTACTGGTATCTTTACTACAACATAAACCACAATGTTATTTGTTTGGGAATACTCTCACCATAATGTTGAAGTTCCTAACATTTAAACGTAAATATTTTTTTTCCTTCCCATACATTTAACATCCTTTTATTTCTAGATATACTGACAAATTCTTCAACCAAAGAAGACAACTTCTGATTTAGTCCTTATACTGATCACACTAATCCATGGAAAGTGACAGTAATGAGACATGAATCTGAGTTATCAAGGACTAAAACTTTCAAATGGTATAGCTCAGGTCAAACTTTAACCTTCCAACACTAAACTTAAAATATTATTCTCAGGTTGTTGATAATATCAAGTTAAAAAAGAAACAACTGTACTGCCAGAAAGAAGTAGTATGCCAGGAACTAAGGAGTGTCCAGTTTGCATATAATCCTTCAGCATGAGGCCCCTCTGAAAAGTGATGATTTGACAGAATTGGTGTTGGCATGGTTAATTGCACATGATTCTTAGTGCTGTATGTCTGAAAGATTGCTGTGATCCCCAAATGCAGAGGGAAGGAATAGCTAACAGAAGAAACAGGAAAACATGTGACCATGTGTAGCATTGTGACAGGAGATAGGATAGGAGTTTTGGCAACTGAATTTTGTTTGTAAATGGGTCAGATTGGAAGACTCTGACTCAAGGTTGCAGAACCCCTTCTGTCCATGTACATTTCTTTGCTTTTATTCACCCCAACTCCACGTTTTGCCATCACAAGATTAATGTTGAATCATCTCAGAATCTGAGACCTGTGATAACCATGGACAGAATTCCATCTCAAAAAACCACAATTGCTTGCTTTTTTTTTTAGCTGCAATTCTTCATGTGTGCTGGAGAACACTCTGGGTCAGTAGGAATAGCTGTGCACATGTTCTGTGTTCTAGTACTGCACAGCAGAACACTCAGTTTGGATAAAGCCTGTGCTTAACTGAAAGGAATCCAGCTGCTTTGCTTCCTTCCTCATTCCCCAGTATCTAAAAGACATCAAACCTTGCTTTCCAATCCAATCTTAATTTCTTTATTATCCCTTAAATCTTAACGTCTCTTCAAAGCATTGATCATTCTAGGTGCTGGATATTGACATGTAGATGGGTTAACAGTGGGGCTGTAGTGAGTCCTATTCAGCAAAATGAGTTAGTGACAGGTTTATGGCCCAGGTTAGTGCATTATGATCTATTCATTGCATTGCAAGAAATAGATACAAAAGTTTTTTTCTTGACAGAATTCTCAGTATGTCTTTCTTACAAATGATTCTTGTGCTGTATTTAAATGGAATGCATAGTGCTTAACAAAGTTTGACTTCCCCTTTAAAATAGTCTAACATTCTCTTGGCCTGTTTAATCTCTGTTAACAAATTAAAATACATGACTGGTGTACTAATATTTTGCCTCTGGACTCATTAGTTAGAATACTTTTATTTCAGGCCCTGGAAAAATCATTCTCTTTCTTCTAGAGCTTAGCTGCCTGAATGTACTGCATTTCAGATTAAATATTCTCTAAACTTGTCTCTGTCCAAGGAAGCAAACACCAACTACAAAGTTACTGGTACAATGCTTTGTAATAATTTAGAAGATCTCTAGGTAACATCTACTGTATGTGTACTGTTTCTATGGTAGCAGTCTTTCAGCTGTTTCATGCTTTCCAGACTAGATTTGTATAAACCAGATGGCAAGTAGGTTGACATTTCAGTTTGAGTCATGCCAATTGAAATCAACAACCTCATGTTAAGTATGCTAATTCTTAATTGGAAAGTATATCCCATTTGGACTGCTGAATTTGCTGAGCTTTCATTGAAGAAGTGTCCCTGAAAATCTCTGTTGAAATCTGCTAGGATAAAGCAGACTATACAAGCAGGGCAAATACCAATGTCTCTAGAAAAAGAATGACTGGGAGGAACTGATGCGTAATTTAAGATTAGACAGTGGTTGGATTTCTTTTTTGTTTTCTTGGGTGTTTTTTGTTGTTGTTGTCTGTTTTTGGTTGTTGGTTTTTTTTTTAAGGAAGAATGCCTTTTTGGACTTGGGGACAGTGTTTAATGAGGCCATAGGAGTCCTGGATAAACTGCAAAATCCCCCCAAATTGGTTTATGTTGACACCTTGGGTTTTTGAAGCTAGGCTCAAAAACATACATCCAGAAGGCTACAGAATTCTATAGGGGCTGCTTCTGCTGCTCAGTGAACTGATAGTTTCTAAGGGTTCCCATTACACCAGTTAGATTTTCAGGGAATGGGACAGAAAGCAAGCAGCAGAATTACCAAAGGAAAAAATAAAACAGTGCTCTTGATCAGCTCAGCTGGTGATCTGAAAGGCAGGCTGCATTCTGTCTTAGCATATTATCATTTAGGGAAGTGCAATACTTGTTTACATTGAAGACGCCGTTTCCTATGGTTGTATAGCTGGTTGACAAAAAAACCCAAAACACAACAGTGGGCTTTTTGTCCTTTCTTTTTCTACAAAAACTCTCAAAGGACAAATCAGATAAATTGACTCAAATGTTTGAAGGAGGATGGAATTATACATTTTAATGAAACTTCTTTTCTGCATTTTGAATAAGAAATTTAAGCAAAAGTTGATGTTTTCTTCTTAAGGACTAACCTTAAAGGATGAGGTCACCTCCTGCAGTTTTATTGTCCCAATTTCTTGTCCCTCACTCCTCACATTTAGCATCCTTTCCAAATGAGAGACAGGAGAAGATAAGGGAATGTTTTCAGAGCACTTGACTTTTCTGATTTTAAATGAAATATTTCTTTTGAAAGTTCAACCAATGTAATAATTTGTAATGGTGCAATTTTATTTGGTTGGAAAGACACTTCCTGTAATGTTGGTGTCTAAAATGAGATTCATTACACTTCTCATATATTTCTTCATATTTTTTTTTAAGAAAAAAGAGAGAAAAAACGAATCCCTTACACATCCCTAGTAAATTAACTTTCAGGTTTCATAGCTGTTAGGTTTCAGGTGTTCATGTTTTACCTTGGAAGATCCAACATTTGAGGGAGTCCAGCACTGAAGACTGAGAAAAAGCAATAAATTTCATAAAATACAAGAGTTTAAATCTCTGAAAAAATTCACGGGAGAGGGCAGGAACACTGGAAACAGTGTGAGCCACGTTTTGGCTGAAGGTTGAATATGGTTTTTATTAGAGGCGTTTTGCCTTATTCTAGGAGTTTTGCATAATCAGCATGCCGTTTTTTACAGAGCTCTGCTAACACAGCTACACAAGCATCTAACTGACATGGCTAAGGCATAAAAAGCCCTTTGTTAAAATGCTGTGGCAAAATTTGGCTTGTTGCTTGTGCAGTCTTAGGGTTTAAAAGGTCTACAACTCCCCATTAACATTTGCTACAGAGTGTGTAATTTCTGTTTTTTGTGATACGATGATTATTGCATGTCTGGCAAATTTTTCTCATCCATACTTTGGCTGTATCTGTGCTGGCTGTGCATAGCTTGTTTCTCTTCTCTGTGGCTAGAATAAGCCATATGGATTAAAGTGAGTGGTTTGGCAGATAGAACCTATGTCTGTGCTGCTAGAGTTTTGCCAATGCATTATGTCTATAAAGTAGTCCTGGTGTTGGATAAAAGGACCCCTCTCATCTCAGATCGTGTAATGAAGATATGCTTCAAGTTTTCTCTGGTTCCTGTGACTGCGTCATGGGAGCAGGGAGTCAGAGAAGTCATAGTGTCACACAGGAACCATTTGAACTCCCCCTTTTTAGGCAGTCCAGCGGTTGGGTCTATAGATAAAGAGGAGGGTCAGATTTTTCTTAACATTTCTCCTATTGAGTCTCCATCTGTAGTTAACCTTGAAGATTGGGACTAGAGCATGTAAGGATCTCAGCCTGCAATAGTTTGGCTAACAGACATGAATCTCTGAGAGAGGGCAAGGACAGCTGAAAGATAGTCTTATAGGAAAGCAAAGAAGCAAAAGACATGCATTGTTTTTACTACACAAATGAAGCTTGTGCCTCTGTGACTACATTTCTTGAGTTAATCTCAACATTTAAAAATCCACCAAAGAAAATTAAATTACATATGTGCTATGCATCACTTACAGATGAGTAGAATGAGTCCTGCTGTACAAAATTATTTACCATTGTGACTGCAGCTGCAGTATTGGGCACATTTTCAGCTTTCAGATGAGAAGAAACATGGCTGGGAAAAAAACCAGAAACCTGTCTGAAACCCCTTTGCAGAAGAACATTTCATTAACTTGGATTGTTCTATATTTTGCTCTACTTTGTCAGACATTGGCTGGAGAAGAAACTAAGAATTCCTTATTAACAGATAGATTTGGTGTCCTATTCCAATCTATTTTAATTGTTTTGAGTACAATTTCATCCTATAGGTGCCATGTGAACAAAAATAATAGATAAGCAGTAAGCAGTATTATTCAAGTCTCTAAAAATGGCAAACTCTTACTTAATCTTGTTCCGTTACATAGAATAAAATTATTTAAATATCATAATTCATACAGATTCATAGAGCAGTCAATGTTTAAGCTTTCAGAGGATTTCTATTTTTGGTGAATCAGTATTATATGTTAAAATAGTTCTGAATACAAATTGCTCTATTCAGTTATAAATGTGGTAGCTACATAATCTTGCAGCTTGTGGAAGTGCTAGGGATCCAAGATCCAAGGGAGTCATGGTGTTCAAAATCTCATTATTTATTTTGAATTTCATCCCTGCCTATAATCACATCTGTCATCTTGTAATTGCTATTTGGGTTATAGCCCAGTAAATTCTAAGAAATATTTAGTGAGTTAACTTTTCTATTATCTATGCAGGTGCATAATTTTGGCTCCCTAGGGCAAGCTTTGCCACAGGCCGATGACTTTTATGGAGTCAAGGAATGGAGTCCAAAGTAATCACTTGCACCTACTAGAAAAAACGTAAAAGTCTAGGATTTAACAGTATATGTAAAATTAGTTAAAAACCACTTCATATGTATATATGATTTGATTTACCAATTTTTTTTTCTGTGAGAGATTATTTTTTTGTTAGAATCTCCAGTAAATGTATTATTTATATACCCTAAGGTGAAATTTTGAAATAAAGGCAAACATCTTAATTCGGAGGTGCAAGTGCATAAAGACCTTGGTATACGGAAGCTATAGCTAGAGCTTGACAAGTGATGTCAATGGAGGTGATGCCAGAGTCGTATAAAGAACAGCCAAAACTACAACAGATGACAAGAAAAAAACTCCAGTGATCACTTTGAACTTCTTAACACTTTGGACCTGAAAGAATTGATTCTTCATGGCCCTCTGAAGAGCCCAAGACTCTGAGGACATGGACTGGTGACATTCTGTTAGCAAGATGATGTACCACTGCTCAGTTTTCTCTATCTGTATATGCAGTCTGCAAAGCTCATCTGTTAGAAGACAGAGTGTGTGGGTACACCACAAGAGTATATTTGTCTTGTTTGTCAAATAGTCAGGTGTCTGGTATCCTGATGTAGGACTTTGGCAATAGCCAGAAGTCTGTTCCAGCTTTAGCTTAAAGTATATTAAAAGATACCAAACACAGGCATCCGAACTTCAGTGGTGAAATATCTTACACTAAAGACAGATTGCATCTACTGAGGTGAAAAGTTTTAAAAAAGAAAGTTTTGAAAACAAACCCCTTCTCTGCTCTGCTCACTCCTAGTAAAGTGTGTTTTTCCCTGTTCTGGTTTAACTTCGTATTTCAGTAACTTTCTCTGACTTCCTTGGTTTCAGCAAACTATATGCAGCCCTGCCTGGGACCTTGGGAGTTTCCTTTCTGTCTTCTCTTGGCTCTGGGTTTGCTCTGCTTACAAGCAAGTTGCCTAGTCCACTCAAAGAAACTACTAGTCTTGCCCTCAATCTTTTTCTGTCTGCCAACAGGGAAGATTCTCTCCCCTTAGCATGCTTAGCTGCTTGTGGGGTAGACCCCCTTTAGAGGGTCTGCCTTACCTGGGATGAAGTAAACAGAGTAGCTTCTTCCTTGCTGTCCTGTTGGGCCACCTTTAAATGAAACATAAAAGGTGAACTGCATATAAACAAAGACAGCAGCTTCTGCTCCCCTCAAAATTTTCTGCCAGACACAAGGATTTGAACTGAGAAACAATTGCTATCACAGCCAGACAGATTTCAGCATAAATTTGTTCCTTGCAGTATACTTGTTTCATTATAAATGCAAATATTTTTATAACCTTTGGACAATTGCAACCTCCGAAGAAACACTTTTTTGGAGTCAGCCTGCTCAACAAGAGCACCTGCAGTTACCTTACTCAGCCATTTGTTACTTGCCATCAGTTAAAGCTCTCCTGTGCCCCTGCTGCGGGGAGGTATGGCTCTCCGGAGGTGTACTGAACTGAGAGAAAGCCTTAGTTTAGCATGTTTCAAAGGACTGATATGGTCCATGATTATACCTGTTATCCCAGATTTCAGAAACTGGCACGTCTTTCAGGAAATGTTTGAGTGCGTGTCTGGTCTCAGCATTTCTCTGCCATCCCAGACTGTCCTTGTCATCCCCCACCCAGGCTCTCCACACACTGCCCACAGCCCAGGACCCCGTTTCAGCTCCCCAGGGCTGTCAGCCCCAGCCCCAGCGGTGCCGCAGCAGGGCTGGCCTCTGGCTCCCCACAGCCCTGCCCAGCCATGGGCCATGGCCCCTGCTGAGCTGGGTATGCCTGCCAGCCCACATCCCAGCTTGGCCCAGCCATTGCTGCGGATTTTCCTGATGGCCTGGTCACTGTCTCTGGGCTGCCCAAGTCCTCCTTGGTGCAGTGGGACAGGCCCTGGTGAGGGAGCAGATGATGGCTCCCAGCTCCCGCCCCACAAGGAGCCGTCCACCGCTGCTGCTCCCTCACCTTCTCAGGCCTAAGTTTGGTTTTATTTTCATGTTTTAATTTAAGCCATGCTGGCTTAGGTCTAGAAATGGACTGATGCAGCCTTCTAGGCATGCATGAACTGTTTCAGTTTTTAAATGCCTGTCATCAGCTGTTGGCTAAACACACCTCAGACAAGTTTTGTTTCCCTTTCCTCAGCCACCTGACTAGGAGCACCTGTGCACCCAGGGCCCCCAGTGGTGCTTCCAGGCCCGTCTGGTGTGACCCACACACCCCCTGAGGCTGCGGTAGGTGTCCTGGGAGCCTGCTTGAGGTCAGGGGCAGGATCCCTCCCAAACTGGATGACACCAGCCTGAGAGGTGACCCCAGCCATATGGCAGTGTCGCATATGAAGGTACGGACCCTATGTGAGATCCTTTATCTCATACGTAAGTGCTGGTTATATACAATCGCTTTTCCACCCAAGTTTGGCCCTTGAATATGCCTATGTGCAGCAAATGAACTTTGCAGCCAGTTCACACTCCACCGAGCTGTTTACTCCCTCCGTACTCATCTGAGGAGATGTCTTCTTTCCAGATCAGGATTTAAGCTGTGGAAACCTTGGGCACCCCCCTCATTGCAGAGGAGTGTGCACAGAATTAATTTGCAGGTGATCTCAGAGAGCCAGATTTAGCGCTAGTTGCTTCCTCACTATATTTTAAGGTATAATCACTCTGCAGCCTGACACCCAGACAATGAACAAGGCCTTTTCTTTATCTCCACATCCAGGGCTTGGGAGCAAGCAGGAAAAGCCTGCACAGATTTCAGAAAGAGCCCTTGCATGGCAGGTCTGTCACATGCAGGATGGAGCTGTCCCAGGGGTCTCCTCGTGTGAACTTTTGTATGTGCATGTATGAGAGCATGTAGGTGTGTATTAAATACACAACATTTTTAGGCGTTTTGTGAAAGTTGTTATATCTTCAACCAACTAATTTAGAAGGGAGATGTTTGAACAACAGAACCCTACTGTTTAGCATATTTACAGATGTTTCCACATGCAGCTCAAATACTGAGACATACTTCAATACTTGAGTACCACTGTGTGTCAGCACGTGAAATAGTGCTCCTAAGAATATTGTCTTGTCAAAAGCTGCAGTTTCATCAGCTAAAACTGACAAGCAATTAAGAATTCTCTCCGGTGGTGGAAACATTTTGCACTGAAACTATAGTTTTTTACAAATGGTTCCTTAATACTTTGTTGGTCGCTGCCATGTAGAAGTTGGATAACTCCATCAGGAATGTACTGGAGTTGAAATCTGTGTGGAAGAAACATTACCTTGTATGGGAAAAAGAATTCCAATAGAAAAAATAATAAATCTATCAATTGTTTTATTCCTAGCCTGGAAGCTGGTTTAATACTAAAGGGGTCCTTTATGTGCCAATTAGATGTAAAGAAATGTCTTAATATTCCTGCTGCTTCATTGTCATTCTTGGATTTTTTTAAATTTATGCAAATCAAAGCACCATGGATTAATGTATTAGCTGCAAAACAATACAGTAATGTCAAAGTTCTTTTGTCACAGTGGAAAGGGTGGAAATCAAAGAGGGCATGAAACAAAACATCAACTAGGAGAGAAAGTCGTAATAGAAATCACAGAAAATATATATCTATCTAGTATGAAAGCTTGACACCAGCAACAAATGCTCACCATAGCATTTTTTTTCTATGTTTTTTTATGCTTTCAGGGTTATTTCCTTAGTCCATTGTTCAAGTTTATATCAGTAAACATTATTGACATTTGTATCCATTTACCTTTAAGTTCCGGGAAAGGCTTTATTTAAATAACATCCCTACTATTGAAATTGTGTGGTGCATGTGCTTTACATAGAAGACATGGAAGAAGATGACCCTTGATCTTTAAGTGTTTTATTTCTATAAGCTTTCAGGGAGAATCTGAGAGAAAGCAAGGCTAAGATGCTTAGATTGAAAAATTGACTTAGAATTGAGACTACAATTCAAGGTAAAATATATTATAGTACATTTGGTTTATCATGGACCAAGATCATAAGTCCAAGAAACTTCAGAGTAGAGCTTTCAGATTTGGGGTATCTTAAAGTCTGATATTTCAGTTTAAATTTCTTGTGTTAATAAAGTTGTCTGAATGCAAAGCCAAACATTGCTGCAATAGATTTGACATTTTGACTAAACCATTTCCTTATAAAAAACCCAACCCTCATTGTCCCCTGAAACTTGCACTGCCATTAGTTTGAACACTGTGACTATACTTTATCATAACAAGGTTTTAACTCTGCTGTTAGTGAAATGATGAAATATCCGTGGAAGATTAATAAGAGCACTTCCTCTTTTTGAACCCCTTCCTTGTGTCTTTTCAGGCCAAGTTAAGGTTAAAGGGATTAGGTGAGAACCTGGAACATTGGGCAAGAGGGAGAACAGGCCAAACATAGCAAGGGGCAGATGTTTGATTTATAAACTGGAGGGGCAGAGAATAAATACTAGTGGAAAACTACTTCAGGTTAACTGAGTAAGCTACCCACATAAGAAATGCAGCAGCCTTTCAGTACTTACAGGGGGCTTACAAGAAAGATGGGGACAAACATTTTATTAAGGTCTGTTGTGATAGGATGAGGGATAACGGTTTCAAACTAAAAGAAGGTAAATTCAGACTAGACACAAGGAAGACATTTTTTTCCAGTGAGGGTGGTGAAACACTGGAACAGAGTGCTCAGAGAGGTTATAGGTACCCTATCCCTGGAAGCATTCAAGGCCAAGTTGGACAGGACTCTGAGCAACCTGATCTAGTTGAAGATGCCCCTGCTCATTGCAGGGGGATTGGACTTGAAAACCTTTAAAGATCCCTTCCAATTGAAGCCATTCTATGATTCTATGATGCTATTGTATTTCAGGCCATGTTGACTAGCAGATGGTTACAAGACTGAGGTTGCTTGAGAGATTCTGGGAATGCACTGCTTGGAGCAACTACTGTCTTAAGGGTGTTACTGTTAGTCTAATAATTTGCCATCATGGACAAAATGGGGGTATTATTTGCCTGGCTTTTGAAGTGTCTGTATTCAGTAAGACATTGTCTCTATTGTTCGGACTACCCCTAGTTCTGAATCTTCACCTGAAGGAGATTTGGTACACAGTAAAGCAGCTGGGCTCTGTATCAGTATAAAGTACTGGTTTGGAGTTTTTCTTGTGCTGTGTTTCCAGGAATGTAAACAGGAAAAAGCATTCTCATTCAAAACCAAGCATGTCCACAAATGGAATTAATATTTTTATAATTATCTATTTGACTCTGCTAGCATCATTAGTGGTGGTAACTTCCACTGTAAGTAACAGCTATTCAGCATAAACCTGAAGAGTGAGGGTTGCCCAGTAGCATGGGAATGTCTTTTATTCTCCATCCAACTGTATGGAAGAAGGCTACATATCTTCTTTTCTGACATGGTTTTGGCTTTGGAATGCTCCCTCCAATCTGAGAAATATCTGGTGCTGTGAATGAGGTTGGGTAGACAACACAGTCGTTTGTTTCTTCTATCAAACATCTTGATTCAGAGCAGGATTCTCTGATGTCTTCAATACCTCTCACAAAAAAATATTCTTCTTTCTGTGGAGTTCTGGGGAAATCTGTTATCTGTAATCTCTTAAACTTCTGAAAAATTTCAAGTAGTGGCAGTAGTAAGCTTGGTGCTTTTAATTGGATAGGCTAACACAGGAAATCAGTAGGCCAGTTTGAAGAGCCAGATGACCTCCACTGAGATTTTGCAATTTGAAATGGTTCTCTAGATCATACTGTGGTTCATCCTTCACTTGGCGACTGCCAAGACTCTGAATATGTCCATGTAGAGTTCAGGAGCTGTAGTGGCCTTCCTCCTACACCCCAGTAAGCCTTTCACAGCCTGAACCATTACTGGCCAGTAGCCACCAGTGTGTCTCATGATGCCCTGGAGTTATAATAGCTCCCAGCTGTTAAGGACCCTTTTTCTTACCTGTCCACATCTAAGCCATCTAGCTAGGCAAAGCTGAAAGATCAGGAGGTCAGCATGTAAGTTCAAATTACCCCTGTTGTGTCTTTGGAGCCTCTCAGGTCCCAGCTGTCTGGGATCTCAGCCATAGCAGGACCCCTCTGGGAATTTTCTGCCCAGTGCAAAAGCCAAAGACAGAAACATGCTGTGTCCTGATTGATGTCCTGATAATTCAAAATGTAGATGGAAAACCCAAATTACTTGTACATAAAAAAGAAAAAAACATTAGTTTCTGGGTTAGTCATAGTTCATGGGAGGTCTGACTCATGAACACTTAAGGCCTGGGGGCTGTAATACTACATTCAGCGTGCTTTCTATTTCATACATAAAAATTGTTTTTATATAAAGTGATGGCTGAAAAGTTACCCAGCTTGAAGTCCAAATTCAGAGTTACAGTTGAAAGCTTGGATTGAACACTAGCAATTGTGTTATGCCTTAAAATGAAGTATTACAGATTACAGGGTAACACAAACTCTGCTGGTTCCCTCAGAATGTGACAATCTGGTAAACCTCTGCAGTTCTGATCTAGGGCTTCTCAAAAGCAAGGGACAGACTGGGATGCTATGAGACTGCAAGGCTGGGTGGCCATCATGTGCAATGAATGGACCATAATTCAGAGGGTTATAAACTATCACCACCTGTTAACCTGCATACACTAGTGTGAGCCCATTTGTGTGGCTGTCAACTGACAAAGACTGTCTCTTAGCCATGACACACTGCCACTACTGTATTATCTGTGTGACCTTTGCAGCTCTTACCATACCCACGCAGTGGTCCCTTGTAGACTGTTGGTGTAGGGCAGACTCTTCCCTGCAAAACTGCAATGGAAAAACTTCAGGGTGAGGATGTGTGGAAGAACTGAGGAATTGGGCACCAGTTTTCCTTCTCAAAGAAAGACTTTACTTTCAGTCTTCTCTTGAGTTCTCTTCATGTTAGTGTATTTATCTGAGGTTGTCTACAGCAATATGGTTATGTATGTCTACAGCAATATGGTGCCATGTAAAGACACCTAAGCTATCTCAGAATAGCTGAAGTCTGGAACTGGGCAAGGCTGACCATGTTCAGAAGGGCCCTCCATGGGAGCCCGAGAGCACTGCTTTGCTGATGCATTTCACTGTTTCCAAGACCCATGCTTGTCCTTACAGCTAGACATGGGAGCTAGGTATTTTGTAATATCTGTTGCTGCTTCCCAACCTGTTGGCTCTAAGTGATAGAATGCACTAGAGCTCAAGACAGCATGCCTTTTCAGTGTCAGTCTGTTCAAAGGAGAATTGCCTAGAAGGATGCCAGTTGTGGCTAATACCCTACCTACATTCTTAAATATACTCAAAGACATTTGAGTATAGTGTCTGTGAATTTGCTCAATTAAAAAAAAAACAACCAACAAACAGCCACACAAAAGTTGGTATCTTTTAGCACCTTTTTTTAGTATGAGATAGCCTACCTTTTAAAAGTGCCCACTTCTCTTTATTGACTTCAGAGCTAAGACTGTGACTAAATGTCTTAACTTTAGGGCAAAAGATGAAACTTGCCCTGAACTGGGAGATAAAAAGCAGTGAAAGCATGTGGTATTTCTAGAATATAACTTTTTTTTTTTTTTTTTAAACAGGTAATTTCCTAGGATTCATTTGCTAATAAGTCAAAGAATGCAGACCAGTGAATGTTGCCCACCATGAATTGTTTTCTGGCTATACAGATTATCAAAGTGATATTGAGCTAATAGCATAGGCAGGCAAATGACATCTTGAATGTCCAGTAAGCTTAGTGGCATTTGTTTTGGTTTGGTTTTTTTTCCCTCCTGTGTTTCTCCTCACTTCATGAGTAGAGACAGCAGTTCTACGAACAATTTACAAGCATGAATGCAAAAAAGGAACAGACACAAGAGAGCATGGAGTTCATCAGTCTTGACATTTATCTGATCTCTTTCATTATGCAAATTCACTAAAACTTAAGGAATTTAATACCTGTAAATTAGTTACTAAGGAAGGTAGGAGCCTACCTGAACTACACCTGATGTCACACTAGGTAACTAAGCTATTGTCTCTTAAAAAAAATGAAAAAAGAAAAAAATCCCTGGATATTCATAATTGTTAGAATACAACCACTGTTAGCTTAATGTCTGGTGGGTTAGGGTTTTTTTCCCTGCCCCCTTCCCCCCCAATTGTAGCCAGTATGCAATATTTCAATTTATTTAGTCATATGAAAACGATTAAGTATCTATATTACCACCTTGCTAAAATATATGGGATAAAGAAAAGACTGTGTCTGATGTTAAAGTTTTATTTTTTGTATCTCTAATTAATGTCTTCATTTTTTAATGCTTGTAAAATTCATTCTGTGCTCAAAAAAATGAACACTGATTTTTTTTGAGAGAATACAATGTAATTTTAAAGTAAATCCAAAAATCTGAATTTCTACTTTAGTTGCTGAATAAAATCTTGATTCAAATACGCAGTTCCAAAACACTGCTGGTGTATTAAGAATTAATGAAACAGTAGATGGCGCTCAATAATTTGCAGGATTTAAAATAGCTTTCTAGAAACAGTAAAACTTGTTCTTTTCAAATTAAAGTAAGGGTAAATTTAGTGGCAGCAATACTATAATTTGCATCATTCTAATCTTCAGGGAAGGGGTCTGCTATACAAGCAGCAGGCTGATTAGGAACTAGAGGCCCACTCAAAATGAATTTTTCTTTGTTTTGCAGTACAAATGCTGTTTGGTGTTATACATGTCACGTTATTGGTAAATGTCCTCCATTATATTGTTTGTTAATCTGTTCAAGCATTTGGTTACTTATTGTTCATTGCTCTTGTTATTAACAATCATGATATTCTCAACTAGCAAATTTATACAAAAAGGTAAAACACTTTGGCTTCACTACAGAATGTTATCTGATTTTGACTTACTATGTTTTGATGTGGAAACACTGACTTTTTAAGATGTTCTCTTTTTTTTTTTCATGTTAAAATTTTTTTTCTGCTGGACAATCTGTTATGTGGGCTGTCTTTATATGTAATGTGGGGAGATAAAATTCATTCCCCACAGTGTTTTCCAGAGGCAAAATGGTTCTCATATATGGTCTACTGTAGTTTTGTGGTGAAAATGCCCTTTGTGACATGGAGGATTAGGTGCTACTCTTCTTTGCAGCTCTTAATGTAACTGTTAAAACTTCTGAGCCTAAAGTCAGGAGCTGAGAAGTTGGATGAAAGGTAAAGATTCTTGTAGAAGAATGAAGCTGGGTTAATTAGCATTGATAACATACAACTGTGGGTTGGCTTCAGGGGCGGAGCGCTGGCTGATGTAGATAAAGTGCAGCTGTGGCTCCTTCTGTCAAGTGGTTGAGAGCCAATGAAGAGGGAGCAGCCAGGGAAGAAGCAAGAGAAGAGAGTGGGCCCTGGATGAGGAGAAGGCAGCAGAGGGGCTGGTATGAAGAGTATGGCATGAGGTGGTAAAAGGCCTTGTTGCAGCTTGATAGTTTGGAGAGTGCTGTGACAAATTCTAGCCTGCGCTTCAGAAGGTTGTGTTCAGTCCCTTTGTGCCCTGAAAGACATTGTCCTATGTGGCCTTGGATAAATCTGAAATCCACAAAGAATGCAGTACCAACAGACAGGCATCTCAGCCTGTGCTGAGGATATGTACCTTAATCCTTCTGTTTCTCAGCTCTCCATTTGTAAAATGGAAAGCGTAATACTGCTTTACTTGCAAGGATGAATATATTATCTGTTTCTGCACTGTGGGATAGGAGATGGAGCAAAGAAATACCTAAAAGTGATATCTAAATTGATATGCTTGAAGGAGTGGTGATGGAGAGAAGCTCTGTACCGTAGAGTACAATGATTGTACATCTAGATGCTTATTCTAATCAGTCTTCCTAAAAATACAAGCAATATGAACAAGATGAACAAAAAAAATGAGTTCTTCCTTGCTGTAGGGAGGATTTTTTAGAGAGCCTATACAAAGTCATAGTTCACCAAAATTAAGTGGTAACTATACTGTGTTATTCTCTTGAAAAATCTCTAAGCATATAAAGAATCAGCAAAAAGCTGGTAAACAGAATTTTTTTTATACATTCCTCTAAAGTTATCTTTTTTTTCATGATGAATCAAAAGGTTATTTATTGTAATCAGTGAAATTAGATCTTGATGAGATCTATATTGAGATACTGATGACTACTTAAGTAACTTGGACCCAGCCTAATGCATAGCAAAAGATTGTCTAGCTGTGCTAATTTCTACTTAAGATTGCCTTGTTTCCTTTCCTGTTTTTATATTCCAACCTATCTTCAACTTTATTGTGCAGTTTTAGATGGCTAACACGCTCAGAATGGTTTAACCTTATGCATGGTTAGTACCAGTTCTTCCTCCTCTGAGATACCATGAATCAACTTGTGTTCTGTAGTGGTGTCATTTTCCATGTTATTTCTCATGTGAGGTGTTTGCTTTCCAGGCTCCCATTAATGTCTAAGATGTCTGTTTTCTGTCTTCAATCAATGCTTTCATTGCAAAAACATCTGGGCTGGCCCACTGGTTCAGCTTCCAGCTAGAAGCACTGGAAGCATGACTGTCAGACCTGTCATAAACTGGAAATGTTCCTGTCTTTATGTTGACATTGGCAGGGAAACTGCTACACTGAAACAATAAAAACTGGACCCAAAGGAAACAGGAGGTAAAACAGGGTATTAGAGCAAAATGAGAAAAGCTCATTTCTAAGAAACAGAATTTATTATAAAATGCCTACACTTGTAGGGTTTTTCTGGGGGGAAGAAAGCCCTGTATGAAACTGTCTCGTTCTCTCAGTGAGAAGCCTTGCTAGCCTTGACAGAGAACAGGATGTCAAAAGGTGTGGTGAGCTTCTCTTCTCTAAAAGCCAAACCACTGTGTTACTGAACCCTGAATTACCATGACAGGGCCCGTCACCTCCTTGACTGCTCTGTACCTCCTTTCTTACCTCTTGTTTGTCTTATGATTTTTAGATTAGGAAGTATCTTTCCTTTTTACAACTTTCTAACTAAGTTAGGAATGGCCTAACTTCTGCTGGGTAGTACTGGAAACAACAACAACAACAAATTGTTAAATAAAAGAAGAAAAAAATATTGGTTATAGTGGCAGTATCTCCTGAGGTATGTTAACTGGTACTCCCTCGGTGCAACTCAGTAAAATGAAACATATATAAAAGAGTGTTCTGACAAATACACAGAAGCAAGTTTGAGCAGTTTTCCTTGTAGTTCCTAGGGTATATTCTTTTGCAGAAGAAATAAGACAAGCGTGCTTGAAAGCTTTTCAAACCTATTCATAGGGGAACATTAATCTCCAGGAAGCACAATAAACACAGATTTTTATTTCCTTTTCCTTCCTTATATAGACAACCCAAGAAATGCTGCAGAAAATGAGGAAACCAGAGGCCAGACAGGAAGCAATATACAGAATCTGAGGCACTGCAGGTCTTGTTATCATTAGACAACCATATGGCTTTACAGAAACCATAGAATAACAGCCATCCTAATAATAGATCAGTGATGAAAGCAAGCTTAACCTTAACCTCATTAAAACAGCAGCTGAGGAGATCTCATCACAATGGAACAATACAGTAGCGTAGAAAAGGATGCCCTAGCAATCATGCCTAAAGAACCATGGTAACCATCTGTATATGGTCTTGTGCTAGCTTGATTTGCTTTTAATATGCACTAGTTTGTTGCAACTCTTGTCATAGTAATGAAGATCCTTGCCTTGGACAGCATTTTTCAAACAGTTGCAAACTTAGCTCTCAACTGTTCATGACAATTCCCTTAATTCTGCTGATGTGTGCTTTGTTTTTTCTAGCCCCCCCCTTATAACATTAACCAGCTCATTGAAATTTCAGATATTCAAAGTTTAAGCTGTGTATCCCTTTAGGCATGAGACAATTCCTTTCCTTCTAGGCTATTTCCAGGGGCCAGTTACCATTTCAGTGTCTACAGTAACTGAGCTTGTGGTGTCCTCTCTGCTGACAGTATTCCGCTACTGTAGTTGATCATTGTTTGACAGAGCTGAAGATCTTTTGTTTCAGAAGAACTGGGGAAGTGTACTGGTAGAAACTGTCATGTGGTTTTAATCCTTGACTTTGCCTCTTCACCAATCCATTTCTGCATTGACTTTATCTAAGGAAGAAGCCTCTGGCCCACAATACAAGCTAATGTTCTACAAGAAGCTTCTGGCATATTTAGAAATACTCCTAGTCTTTCCAGCAGAAGAATCTTAAAATTTTAGCCAAGAAGTAACAATTTATGTTAGGGATCTTATTTTTGCTCTTTTTTTGACAATTCTCTTTGTTTTATAGTAAAAACCTGGACAATGGATGAATTCATCAGCTAGTGTAAATCTGCTATATGGAGGTCCATATAGTTACCCCAGTTTATATTCATAAAAAAATGGAAATCAACATGCCTTCAGAGAAAATCCTCTGGCTCTGACTATTTATAAAAGTAACTTGTGATTTGCTAACATTTCTGTGGTATTCCTTACACTTCATAGTCTGTGTTATGAGTAAGCAGCAAAGATATTGCCAGCTATCACATAGTCTTACCATAGTCTTATTTTTCTGAGAAAATTGATCCTTTCTGATTTAATTTTTGCCAATATGTAACAGAACATTCAGCAATATTGTTGAAGTAAAAACTGGAGTCGTTCTGATGAAATGATATTTGGACCTAGATCAGGTCCACAATAAATTGTTATTCATGTTGTATTAGAGAATGAGTCAGTACTTTGGATTTGACAGGGTTAATTTCCTAAGGAGTTTTAGATGTTGGCTGTAAAATACCTAGAAAAAACATCTGAAAATCTTTTGTGCATACTGTCTACCAGCAGTGGTCGTAGATTTACTTGTAAAGCTAAAATATAAGAGAGATTTTTAGCAATTTCATTTCCCCTGCAATCAAATCCTGTTGTGAAAGATTTCCAAGTTTTGAAGTAAGATTCAAGTTTGATTAGCAAATGACGTTTTGAGTTGGTTTGCTGGAATAGGAAGTGGCTCAGAGTATCTGGGTGATGTCATAACAATTCTCTGATTCCAGAGAGATATATTTGGCTTTGTAAACTGAGTTATTATGCTTATGTGAGCTAATACTTAAAGTCATACTAAATGGGTGTTTCAGTACTTCAGGGAACTGTTAGTGTTTAGGCTTCTGCGAGGCCTACAGAAGCTGGCCTTCAACTCTGTTGCAAGAGTTGTCTCAAAGAAATGTTCCAGTTTCTATTTGTTTGCCAAAATATATAATAATGAGCCAGTTCCCAGGAACTAAGTAGATTACTGCAGGTAATGTAGTACTAGATTGCTGTCTGCTGGAATCTAACAGAGGTGGGGTCTTGAATAGAGTTTTCCTCCAGGAATTTTCCATCCAATATGCCAAAGGAATCCTCACTTTGACAGAAAACAAGAAAATAGCCCCTACAGTACTATCACGCCCCTTGCAGTCATACAAAAGAACTTAACCAAAATTAAAGGGTTAATATTCTGTGATCAACATCACATGATGACATGATGCATTTCAGCAGAGTCACACTTGACCTTTAAAAAATTCTATAAACAGTGCATGAAAAACTGTTAGTGGATGTTCTGTAACAGAAAAAGCAAAGTTCATTAAAGCTTTGTACAAACAGTTTGGATGTAGAAAACAAGTGAGCAGTGGAGGCCATCTGAATCTGAACCTGGGTTTCAGAAGCCTTGGGTGACTGTGCAACAGTGGTAATGTTGAATGAATTGCCGCTTCTTTTTCTTTCTGTTTGGTCTTTTAATAATGAAATTAATATTGTGAGTCTGAATAAGATATAGTGATTGTGAGGACCCTGAAGGCACGCATGGGCCTGATGGCTCTACCACCCACACCTGGGACCTCTATCCACACCCACTGCCAGTGGTCCCAGGGGCTCCATTTCAGCTCCACATCTAGTGCAAGGGCTACTGAATTAGGCATTTCTTTTTAGGAGGACCTAACCTATTATATGAAATAAAGTCAAGTTAAATGAAAATATCCATTGATGTTCAAAAAAAATCTCATTTGCTTAATGTTTGGTAATTTGTGAAGATTTTTACCATTCCAGCTTCATAGACTTGTAAAGTATCTGAAGCTGGAAGGGACTCAAGGATCATGGAGTCAAACACTTGCTCCTTGCAGGACTACCTAAAACATAGAATGCAGCTTCACTTTTATGCTCAGCTATAGTACTGCAATTCAGATACTATATCTGTATCAGGTTCAGTTTCCAATGTTCTTTGCTTTTTTGTAGATGACCTGTGTTTCTGGGCAGACTATCATGATTTTTCTCAAGTGAACAATGACAGTAATTTGGAAGATATCATGAGGTGTTACCTGAATTTCATTGGAAATTTTTCATTAAGTACTCCAACTCAGAAAAAGTAAAGAGGTGATCATCAGCTGTCTGAGCACTACTGCCAAATTTTCTCCATTACAATACTTTTTTCCTTATATCAGACAGTCTTTACAACTTTCATCCAAAGCATTTTGGAGTACTGCATAAATATTAATTATTCTTTGATTATTTTATTTCATTACCCATACCACTAGATAGATGAACCAAAGCTGAAGGCAAAATTTAGGAGCAGAGTGCCCCAACACAGCTGCATAGAAAGAAGGTTAATGTGTTTCTAAAACAGTGAGAAATGAGTAAGCAGCAAGAAATAAGAAATTTGTACTGGATTTCCCTGGAGTTGTATCGTGTGTTGGCAACTTTTTTAAAAATTAAGAAAGGTTGACTTGCATCAGGTGTCCTCCACATAAAACCAGAATCTGAGTATCCTAGCTCCTGCTATTCATTCTGACCACTATGTGATACTTCCTTTGGAAATTTTGGTGCTGAAATAAGACTGGAAGTTATTTCAGTATTGCCAGATATATCCAAGAGTTTTCACTGAACCTCTTAATAAAAGTGCAAGAAAAAAAAAAAAATCCCAAAACAAACCAAACACCGTTGCCCTGTTTCCATCTTTATCAATGTGTGCATCAGTACAAGGCATTGATTCAATACAGCAGAACTTCCCAATTTGCTTTATCTCAGCTGCCATCAAAAGACTCTTATCTAGAGTGTGAAGATGGGCTGAACAAACACTTTCTTTCACTATCCAGACTGATTTGTTGAGTGAAGTCAGACACTGCTACAGTTTGTCATCTTTACTAATCACACTAAGATTGGACTTAATGTTACTTTCCTTAAATTCATGAATGGTCATAAGGTTCCAAGGTATTTTAAAACATTTCAGCACTGCTTTCTTCCCAAATAGGGACTGTGAGTTGAAATTTTGACATTTATAAAAATATTGTTCAAAACCCAATCCAGAAATATCACAATATATCCTTAAGAAGTAGAAGGGAAGAAAACTAATATTTCAAGGAATTATTTATATGCCCCTGGGTATGTGGCACTTACAGTTCTCTCTGCAGCCCTTTTGCATAGTAGTATATTTTCGTATCCCATTAAGGACTATTTCCTTAAGTGTGTTCTGCTGTACTGTGTGCTTTTTGGCATATGGATTTTGATTTGTCATTTAAACCTTACTACATTTTGTTCATTATACTGCTAATATTATGAAACACATCATTATACTCATACTGAATGTCACAGCTCTGCAAGATCAAATCCCACCAGTCTTGTGTCTGAAAATCAGTTTTGAGTGAAATCAACAGGAAGATGACTTCTCCTACCTCCCTGACCTTCCCCTGGCTGCCTCAAAAGATGCTAATGTGCTTCCACCCTTTTTTCCATTCTTTCATCTATGGGAGAAATTTCATGTTCCATTTCTATGTTTGCCTGCTGGATTCTTTCCTGTGGCGTACAGCTTGAGAAATGTCACTTCCATGTGTCTTTGGATTCCTGCCTGTTTGAAAAAAAAACAAACAAAGCATCTTCTTAATCTTCAGCATTGCTGAATTTCACCTCTATGCAGGATTTTCCTTAATTGACACATACATATTTATATATAATTTTAACGAATACTAAAGTGAACACTTAAACTTTTCATAATATTGTTGTGAAGGAAAGTATTTCTATACCATTAGTTTGTTTTCTATTGAACATGAAGGATTTATGATAATTATTGTAATTTAATTATATAATTTTTAAATACTGCCTTTAAAAAATCCAACTTTCTGTGCATTCTGTATTTGCCTTCTCATTCTGTAATGTAGTCATGCTGCCTGTAAGTTGTGAGAATTGTCATTAATGATACATGCTTAGAACCATGTTAATAGTATGATGTTGCCGACACACTGTCCATTGCTACATTAAAGAGAAGCTGGTGCTCCTGTGCTATCTACTCTTACCTGTCAGTGAGGAGTGTGGATTATTTTTATTTCAATAATACAAAGTTTATGAAGAATGCTACCTTTTGTGGTTATACCTATATTGCAGTGGCTGCATTTCATGTTTCCAGAACTATCTTTATATTATCTACTGGGATAAACATGGCAGTACAGCATAGAGCAGCTGGATGCTCAGTGTGAGCTACCCACCCAGATTTTTACTCAGTAAATCAAGTGTTTCTTAGAACCCCACCTGAGCTCGATGCTTTTGCTGGCTCAGGCACATATATTAGCAGAATTGATACCCAACCACTCATGAAGGTGGGCCACCTGGACGCTGGGGGCTTTTCAGGAACATTTCAGAGCCATTCAGGGTCCTTCTCCACCATATGATTAGCAACACCTGCAAAGAGTGCATTGTGGGCCACTGGAAAAAAGTCAGAGTTTAAACTGAGAATCCTCTAACAACAACAACTGGGGAAGTGATATCTATGAACTGCCCTACGTATCTGGAAAAGGAGGGGTGGATTCACTAGTTTATATCTAGCATCAGTAGATTGAGTCTGAAATTATTGAACTGCTTGAAAAATCTTGAAATTTGAAAAATGATACTGCTGAGAAGGGTTTTTTTTTGGGGTGGAGGGGCTATTCCATTTCACTGCAATCTGCAGTCCTACAGGTTTCTGCAGGAGGAAACAACAAAAACCCACAGCCAAAGTGAGTAATAACTCTGAGAAAAAGGAGTAAGTAAATGGAGAAAAAGAGCAAAAGGAAATGTATGGTCCCTCCTTCAAACAAGTAAAAGTCTGACAGTGCTGTAGTGAGTATCAAAAGCAAGTATAGTGCCAGACAGAAAGAGATGGAAAAGTCCTAGGAGGAGAAGGCTCATGTGGCATTTCAACCTGTCAGCTTCCATCAACTACAGACCATCTCAAATTCCAAACTCCATTCCAGGAAAGCTTTCTAGAGAGCTGGAAGACTCATTCTTCTTCCCTGTGGTTAAAGCTTAGGAAGGAGCATGAATAGATCAAAACGTTGAGAGATCATGGCAGCTGCCCCTTTTGGGACAATTATTCCCCTTGCCTGTACAGGTGGATGGCTTTTGCTTGCTTTGCACCATAAGCTGGTGGAATGAGTGCCAGTGTGGAAGGAGCTGAACCTCTTACGTTGGCCATCAGATGGACAGAGAAACCTTAGCAGGCTTCATTTTTAACCAGTTGCTTAGCCCAGTCTATAGGAAGGATGCAAGTGCTGGAACAGAAAGGAAGGATGTAAACCTCTCTGTGTATAGTATGTTAGGGTGGACCTTGTCTGACTTGGCTTGTACGTACATCTTTTACAGCATGGGGTTCTGAGGAACAAGACGTTTTGTATGTAGCTATTGTTTGAAATTGTCTTTCTTGAGCCATATGTAAGCATTACTTTATGATAAGAGTGCAAGGTATTTCAAATGGGTTTTTTTGTGGAAAATGTTGCAATTGAGTTTAATTCAGTATTTCTGACATTCTTGCAAGCAATACTGAAACAGGTCCTTGCACAGGCAAGTCTAGAGAAAGCATATTGTCTAACCAGAACAGACTTTCCTGCAGACAGCTTTGGAGTCATGATTATTTGCTGTGGTTCAGCTTTCAGTAAACTGCATGAGTTGAAGGTGCTCAGCCCTACTTAGGGTTATGGCCAATAACTGAATAATAGTCATGTGAAGATGCATGTGATTGTATACATCCCATAATTAATAACATTCAGATGACCTCACTTACTCCCTTTAATGAACAATTTAACATCCTGAGCACTTGCGACTATTTAGCATTTGAAATATGTTAACAATCTGAACATTTGATGGGAGAACATTTGAATAATTTACCATAAATATTTTTCAAACATTTTATTGTTGTTACAAAATCTGGCGTGGCCCATTTGCTTCATCATATTGCCTAAAACTGCAGCTGTGTACCACAAACAAAAGAGGATTAAAGCCAGAGTAACACATTTCTGGATTTGCATATAATCTGTTTCACTTGCTGTCAAACACCGTGCAGCTGATATGTCTTTTGGGAAAGGTGTACAGTTTCCTTCAGAACTAACATGCAGATTAAATCATTAGAAGTTATTTATTTAGTAATTTTTGTTGGCACCCAGACACTGCAGTACTACATGTATGAAAAACAATCAATCAACAAACTTCTGATGAAACCTGTAAATGCTCCTGAATGTCTAATCTTCTTTCCTTTTCCTTATGAATGCAAAGGTAAATTAAAAGTTTTTCAGATCGGATAGATTTTTACCCTTTAACATGATGTTCTGATTGACTGCTGACAGAAGCCTTGGCCTGTCATGAAAAATGCTTTATCAGAGACCTAGAAAATTCAAGCCTATTGTCACAAGGGTGACATGGTAGATCTAAATCCCACTATAGGAGATAGAAAAGGAAGTAATCTCAGACATAAATGGAATTCTTTAACAAATGAAAGAATGAGAAAATAGACATTCACAGAAGGAGAAAACTGTTAAACTCTTCAGACACACAAAATGGAAAATATCTCTATAGCTTTTGACACTCTGAAGGTAATGTGATAGTTACGCAATGTAGCATTCAGCCTCACTGCAAAATGTTAACAAAAGAAAATCAAGGAATTCAAATGTGGTTTTTTTAATTCCTTATAGTCATTCAGTTCATTTGCTCAACACCCATAGCTCCTTAAAGAAAGAAAAAAAATGTCTATAGGTCCTTAAAGAAATGAAAACAATATAGAAAGTAATTGACATTCTGGAAAAAGCTGAACTTTAATATGCTTTGGTAAAAGAGTACTGCAGGTCCTTTCAGAGAGAATTTATGACACAGACCCACAGAGTCATTAGAGTATGCTAGGGATAAGGGTGAAAGCCTGCTTCATGGTCATTTTTTTGCAGGAATATTTCTGTTTTAAATGGTACCCATGTGCTTAAAATTGGAAATATACTGACAAATGGTGATCTGTGTCATGGAAATTAAGTGGTTTAATGTGTTTTCTTAATTTTATAACACTTCTGTATATATATGGGTGTATAAGGGAGTGTTGGACAGAAGAGGGGAGGCAGTGCAAATCTGAAATCTGTATAATTTCTGAATGTTTTAGGGCTATTTTAGGTTTCTGGTCTGTCCTATTACATACCAGGCCATAAAATTCCATTTGTTGATTGCATCCAGACCCACAATGTGCAGTTAATGACAATATTTTTCTTGTCTCCTAGTATTTTTCAGAAAGAATCCAAATTTGGTTGAAAATCCCCACCTATGGCAAATTTGTTACAGTCGGTTAATAAGTTCTTCCAGGACCTAGAATGGAATTTCTATTCTATTTTGAAATCTATTGACTTCAACTGCTCATTATTGAAATGGTTTTGGTGTTTGGCAGATTATAGAATCCTCACATATTAATGCAGTCATCAGAATGCAGGGTCTGCCATGATAAAGACATTTTTCCTAAAGATTTTCCCTGATGGATCAGGCCAGTGCTAGTGTGGATTCAGACCTAGGACGATGTAGCAATGTTGGAAGAGGAAAAAGAGAAAAGAATCCTGAACTTTGCCTCCTACTACTTCCTCCCATTTCCAGATGGTGAAATGATAACAGAAGAACAAACAAGAATCTTACTTCTTTAAGGAGGAACTAGATTTTAAGGACCTGACCATCATAAAATGCAGTTTTGTTCCTCTTTAATGGTTCTGACAGCAGCAGTGTGATTTATGTATTTTCACTCATGGGTGAATATGTAGGCCTATGATGCATCACAAGTGTGTTGATCTTCCACACAAATGAGCATAACTTTGCACAGGCATAAATGCAAATGGAGTTGAAATTGAGTATCAGAATCTAACAGGGAGTTAGGACATTGTGGGCAGGAAAGGAAGATGTTTCTTGATTCTGTTCAGGTGGGTCTATGAAGTGAGAGCTCTACTTTGGCAAAACAAAAATCCCAAAACCCCCAGAAAACAGAAAAACTCATCTTTTGTCTATGACAATTTTCTCTCCAACAGGTAAACCCAAACTAACTGTAATCAAATAAATTTGGGTCTTCTGTCACAAGGAGCTAAGATGCTAGGCCTGAAGGTAAGGGTGAAAAGTTGGTTGTTGTTTGTTTTTTTTTTTACAGACTTTTTATAAATTAGTCAGAAGAGTTAGTTTTCATTTTAAGCCATTTTCTTTTCCAACTTTTTTTGTCTTATGTTATGTCCAGGCGTATACTAGAGATTCTTACAAATGAAAGAGAAAATAAATTAATATTGTATCATCAGATAGGTGCTCTCTCAATATAAAACATTGCACAGAAGACAGAAGACAAGTAAACTAGATAGGTAACAGAAACTGTTTCTCTTCATAATGCTTTAGGTGAAGTTGCAAATTGAATGAGAAGTCTATGTGGTTATATTCAGATGCTAAACAAACAGACTTTGAGTCCCTTTTGAATTGTGTTTGGAAACTCCCTAAACTTGTTTCCTAGATCACAAAGAAAAGACGTATGGTAGATTTTCTAGCAGTGGGATTTTGCTGGTGAGAAAAACATCATAAATGCTAACAAACGCCAGGAGTTATACCAGTGATGAGGTTCCTGTACACGGCAAATCCAAGATCACCGGAAGTGCTGACAGCTTACTTTTCTATGCACTGAAGGTATGTAATGAAACATATAGAAAAAATAATCCCTCTTTATTCACTGAATTGTAACTGCACATATGAAAATGCCAAATGCTATCGTCACCGGAGAAAGTCTGCTGCTACTGATGTTATGGCTCTAGCAACACCAGCTCCCTGCTTCAAACAGGAAATGTACTTGGATCTGACCAGCTGGAACATCTCTTTGGGAAGGAGTATATATTTGGCTCTTGCACTTCTGAGACACTTGTTACAAATCCAGAAACTATTCACAGACTATAAATGTTTTACTAAGGATATTTCTTCAAAATCTTAAAGAACATTAATCTGAAAAATAAGAGAAATCCATGCTTAAGGCTGTCATCTCATCCTTGTATTGTTAAATTTTGCAGAAGAATTAGTAGGATTTGAGAAGTATGTCCATGTATGATGCTAAGCATATCCTGTGAGATATATCATGCAGAAAGATTTTTGAAAGCCAATAATTCACAGGAAATTTTATTGGGCATTTGCAGTAGACTCAAGTCTGTGAAAACTTTATGTTTTGACTTATGACAGCGCACGAGGGGGTAGTTTCTGAAGTACTTGAATGTCACATCAATCAAATATTTAGATGTGAAATTACTAGCACATGCATCTGAAATGGAGACTAGCCAATGAGCAATTTTCCCCTTTCTATTAGTAACTTTAAATAGTAATTCAGGATTTTAAAAAAACCCCATAGCTCAGCCTGCATCAACTAATTACTTTTATTGACATGCTATGTATGAACATTTTGTGATCTGTCCCCACCTTTTGCCCTATATACTGCTTTCACTGCATCCAAAATGTCAGGGAAACATTTCCCCTGAATATTTGTTTCATTTTCTTATGTGTGTGTGGATAAGAACATCTCTTAAGATATAAAGTGAGCTTAAAGCATTATTATACAGAAGTATATCTGTATAAAGTTTCTGTAGTTGTGGTAGTGGTTCTAGTTAAAAGATACTAATTTTCAGTTATCATCTGCATTTTCTTGGGAAAAAAAAATGTTTCTTTTTAAGATGAGAATTTCCATGTTTGCTATCTGGTTGAAACATAAATTTTTGGAAAGTCTGCGTTTTCATAAATGAACATGGTACTCCATCTACAATTATAATTTGTGCTGGTAAATGTTTCCCACTACTTTTGTTGTTCAGCCAGAAAACTGCGTTTCTTCATCCATCATGAGGGCAGAGTTGAGGTTGGATCAAACGGTGCATGCAAAGTGTTTCTAAGCTGTTTAAGCAAGCTTTAGCTATTTCTGCAGCTGATTTAGAGTTCTTTGATCTGTCTCATTCACTATAAATATAGCAAAGATGTAACCATGATCAAGGCTGAAAGCAAAATATACTGACCTTAGTTACCTCTGTGCTAAAATAATGATGGGAGGCAGGAAAGGAAAGAAAGCAAGAACAATGAATTAAAAGTATAAAGAACCTGATTCTCCACTTATACCAGTTTGTTCCAGTGGATTCCACCTAATTCAGTAAATTTACTTCTGATTTACAATGGTATGTGAAGGCTCAAAAGCAAGCTTCATGTAATTGCAGAGAAATCTGAAAGGAGATGTGATTAATGTTCTGCATTTCTCACATACCACAAATAAGCTAGATTATTATAGGTTGGACCAAGGGAGAGTTTAGATAAAAGGCTTCTTCAGGGAACATAGGCTTTATAGAATAATTTGTGATTTAGTAAAAACCACTCTTGCATGAGCACTGAGCCTGTTCATTGTCCAGAGCAGTGTTCATGGCCTTTTGCTGTCAGGGAAGAGTCCAGTGTTGTGGTAAATTTTGAACATGGCAATTTTACTTTCTTCCATTTCTCCATGTAGCTTTTCAGTCCCAAAGCTGATTTGCTAACTTTACTATATTTCAGCCAAGAGGCAAAATCTTAATTTGTTGGAAAAACACTGTTTATAACTTTGGGGTGTCTGGCAAAAAATGCTGTGGAAAGAGGTTGAAAAAAAGACACAGAAAAGATGGGAAAAGAAAAAAAACCCAAGAACTAAAGCTTGACAATATCACAAGCACGTTTGAAACTCATCAGGCTCTATTATTATAAAAATCAATGATATGAAATCAGGTATCTTCTAATGCAGTTGACTTTTTTATACCATAAATGAGCTAGTCTGACCTTATGGGGAGGGGTAGAAGCTCACAATACACTATTCAATTTATTTAGTGCTATCCAGTCACTGGCATGTTTCTTTTTGTTTTCTTCCCTCTGTATATCTTTCTAAATGGGGCACATTCCTCTTCCTTCAATGTTAACAGCTTTTTCTAAAATTGTTTTCCCTTCTTGTTCAAGGCTATCTCCTTTATATTAATTTGACCTCTAGACCAAGATTCCTGAAATTAACCATATTTATGCCTTGCAGAAATCACTTTGTAACACATGCCCAACAGAAACATCAGAATTATGAGCAAAGTACTTCAAAATTTAAAGATTGAATTAAATTTGGATATATTTAAAGTAAAAATTAGGTTTTGTTTGTTGTTGTTTTTTTTGGGAGCTGGGAAGTAATCTTTGCAAGGAATCCTTTGTCAAGTAAGGGTATCAAAAATAAAAACTGAGCTCAGATAATCTCATGAGTTCAGAATCTGAAGTGTTAAAAACATCTGAGCATTTCTAAATGTAATAAGTAGGCAATACTACCTTAAATGTCTCAAATTAGCCTTTTTATTTCCTATTAGAGTCTATAAAGTTTTGAATGCTTTATATTTAAAATATTTTGCATATCAAAGCTTGTTAGAATGATAGAAAAACATATGAGGAAAATATGTTTTCCAAATGCTAGCTTCTTAAATACAGAAGAAGCATAAACAGTTTCAGCACTCAGTAAAAGGCAAATGTGGGTCCTCAGTATGCATCTTCAGAAAAAAAATCAAAGATTCCCAGTAATTCTTGTTTATTTGCACTGGATATAGAGGTTAAACAATAATATCTTAAATGATATGGGTTGGATTCATTGGTTTTTCCACATGTTAAAAGTTAGGCATCTACTTAAAATTAGTCAATGTAGACTGCCTGTCTAGTCAGTCAATATGTAGGATTGCGATATGGTATTTATAATCTGAGTAATAAAAACATTGTTTTAATCTACCAAACACCCACAAGATGTGTTTGAACTATGATGGCAACGGCCATATTAATAAAAAAAATACAGTAAATGAAAAGTAATGAGGAAAGTTTGTGGTGTGGATATTTTCTAAAGATTTGGCTTCTCTCCATGTGCAGGTTCAAAATATGTAACAGACCAGAGTTTTGAATGTGCCACATATGCCTTGAGCATCTTGCTCCACCACATCTTGCTTTGTTAAGTGTGATGTGGAATAGGGCAATTTTTGTCTTAGTTTTTTCCAGGCTCTGATAAGAAAAATGTTTAAGAACTGCTTGTACACTCTCGAAGTTCTTGGACCACATTGCATTTTGCAAAGTTAGGAGTCACTGAAAGAAGAGGAAATGAGAAGAACTGAAATTTTGACCATAATCACTGTTGAACATCCACAGTTCTTGGAGATGTTCTTCATATCATTGTAAACTTGGAGCCAAAGGGACTTGTACATTAACCCTGCCTCCACCTGGCATTACACAGATGGTAAAGACTTTCCCAATAAATGCCAGATTCAGGCTATCTCTGTGAGATAGCTTATCTTTTGGAAAGATGTTTAGTCTTCAGAAAGGCTTTCAGGTGATAAAGAAGTTGTAACTTTCCTATCTAAGCCATTCCAAAGGATAAATACCACTGGGACTTTCAAAAAAGAAATGCTTTATTTTTAACTTGCCTAGCTTCAACATACACTTCCAATATACCTTTTCCTACAAGATCAAAGCTGGTTGCGGTCAGAGATCTCCTTCTGGTACATGTGCTTGGGATTTCTTTGCAAAACTTTGCAAATTTGAGTGGAAATAAAAAAAATATGTTTATTTTCAGAAAGTGCTGATATTGGCTCTGTCTAGACTGTAAAACAAGTACTTTCTGCACTTAGGCCATGTTCCAAATACAAATAGAAAATGAAAGCTAGGTGCATAGCCAAAAGAAACCTACAGTGTGCTTCAATATGTCCTTCAGACCCGATCAATCAAAACTAAGACTGCTGGGCACACTGCAAAGCATACTTACTCTATGGAATGGTTGCAATCAATAAATCCTAAGCCTTGCATTTAGTATTCACTGGGGAGGAACAGCTTAGGACGCTAATTTGTTCCTTCATGGAATATTAGAGTTGCATGATGAAAAAAGCCACTGGGATGTTTACTTGTGCAATATATCAGCTTTGTTTCAGTTGAAATGCTGGTGCCTTTGTTTTCGTCACTGAAGTGTTCCATATACACTATGTACCTACCAAACCTAGTTTCTGAACAGAATTTGTGTCTGCTTTTCATATTCAGTATCTCTTATATTGTCTAGACTGTAGGCAGACTTACATCTTTAAAGCATATGTAAACTCGGCTATAAGTTCTCTAGCTATATGTGTCTGGGGAAGAATTTGATATGTCATTGTAATTTTAAGGGATTTGATACCAATCTAATTTCAAGATACGTTGAATCTGTTTAATAGAATCTACAATTTTCTGTTCATGATAAATCATGAAAAAATATTTTCTGGAATAAAAGAGAGAGGTTAGATGTTTTACCAGAGGGAATACAGCTTTAAGATATACGTAGATGAAACAATAATTTTGCCTTAAGACTGGAAGAAGAGATCAAATTGTCCAGAATACTAAACAGGGTCTGTCTCCATATAGTCTCTTAAATGTTTATTTAGTTTTCTATGAAAGTTTCAAAATATGTTCAGAATTAGTACCCAGTCCAGAAAAGGTACATACTCTTCAGCATTTCTGAAAATCAGACCATTACTTCAGTGCAAGAAAAAAGAACTTAATAACTTAACTTTAAATACTGAGGGTTTGGTTGGTTTTGGTAATCTTGGCATATTTTTTCTTATTCTGAGTCAATATCAATACTCTGTGCTTGAGCATCCAACACCTGATGTGGCAAGAAAGCTGAATTCTGGGCTGAGAAGCAGAGTATTTGACAGCTCCTGGAAATATTAGTGGTCTAAAACATTCACCTTTTTATCCATCAATAGTAAATTAAAAGTTTATCTGAAAAATGAGATGTTTTGGAAAGAAGGTACAGAAACAAAACTGGTTTTAGTTGCCAATAACTGTCAGGACAAATCTACAACCCAAGTTCATTCTTCCACGAAAAAAAATATTATCAGGTTCCATTTGTCTTCCAGCGTGGCTTCCCTTTACCCAGGAATGTCACATGCCTGACTCTGAATTGCATTTGTTTCTGATATTGTGCTCTGAAAGTACAAGAATGGTAAGAATGTTCATCTTCATAAACTTTGCTGATCAACTTTATTTACTTTCCATACCTGCACACTGTTCTAGGGATGAATCAGCTTGGGTAGTAGGTACTGGTAACTAATGATTTTTCTTCAAGTGACTGACTTTTTTTATCTGAGTAAATCTTAGGTATTTGCAAGTTGACATAAAGCAATTACACAAAATACAGTAGTAATACAATTTATACATTAAATGCATTAATCTTGGGCAAAATATAGCCATGAGCAACCACACGGTTGGAATTCAGTAGTTAAAAAGATGAAATAATTCTATTTGAATATGGCCAGGACACGAGGACTATTGTATTATGTTTGTGAGCAGAACTATTTGGAAAATTAAATGCCTTTAAATATTCATGGCCTTAGTTTAATATTGCATCAAAGAATGGCTGACAGTGGCTGATTTACCTAGCCAGAAATTCTACAGACATTGCCAAGGTTAAAACAAATTTTGTTCTTATTAATTTACTAAGTGAAAAGTATGTGACTGATGCTAATGCAGTGCAATAAAAATGAGATCTGTGACAGTTTCCTACTGCTTAGTGACTACTCTGCAAACACTATGAAACCATCAACCAGGGTAAAAAAAAATATCACTTTCTTAAGTTTAAGAAAAATACATTGACCTTGTTGAGTCTTTGTAACAATTAAATGATGTATGAAATGCTTATAGTATGCAGACAGAATATACACAATGCATCTCTTTGTTATTTGCAGTAATATTGTCCTCAGAAGTGGCTAGAAAACCTATCAAGCATGGAAATGCCAGCTAAAAGTAGAGAAGGACTATATATATAAGAGAATTGGATTAGAAATAGCATACAACTCTTTTGCTTATTTTTTATTTCCTACACCCCAGACTCCCCAGATGCTCAAGCAAGCCAATGTAATAAGTTTTCAGGGTCACTAAAACGACTTTGAAAAGTCTTGCTAGAGTGAGAAGATAAACAAGGATACCACTGTGTCTAAAATTTGCTGAAGTCCTTGTTAATGTAGTCATAGAAATCTCTCTTCAAATCAAATTTTACTAAATTGAAATCTTTGTGTATATTATATATAGGGCTAGGAGCAATCAGACAAGGTGAGGTCAGGAGGAAATAGCTTGAGGGTTTCAGGAAAGGTGAGTTTGAGGTAGAGAACTGTATTGGATGCACTGGAACATCAAGCTTATGGAATGAGGCAGAAATAGGTAGGAGTTACCTGCTAGGTGTATATGTGGTAACATAGAGGTGGACTTGGAAAGCTGGAGTAATCATCTGGAAAGAAGATTAACAAACAAGCAGTCTGACAGCAACAGGAGAAAAAACTGCATCCAGTGAGCACAGCAAGTCGAGGGCCCTGATCTGGCAATATTACGTGCATGTTTAACCATACCCTTGGGACTTGTTGGATTTATAGGAAGTACTCACATAAATAAGGTGAACCGGCTGCATAGTTAAGGCAAAGGGCCAAAGCATCTGTCCTCAATCTTATAATACAGTGATGCAAAATAAATTACCTGAAAAATAATGGAACCTTTAATTCCAGTACTCTGAGCCTTTAATTCCTCAGTGTATTATATGTAGATTCATTACACTATATGCACTGAGTCTATTTAAACAGCTAATACAGCATGTAAAATCAACTTTTCTGATGTAGGAAATACATTCTCATCTAAGTGAAAACTGAACTCATTTTATTCCATAATCTGGTTTATGTCTTCCACATGACCCAAGTGATTAAGGCCAAGTGGAATATATTTTTTGGTAATACTTGGAGTAATAGTAATGGTTTTAGTTTGTACAAACCTGAAATGTCATTACTAATGAGGAAAAAGGATTTTGTTTTTAAGCAGAAATTGTCCTTTTAAGTTAAGTTTGAAGAATCTGTAATAGTTTTTGCATGATGATAATCTTGATTTCTCTTGTTGATCTGTAGTGTTTCATACATAAAACATTGGCTGACAAGTCTGATGCAGTTTATTACAGATTGTTAGCATAAAGATGATACCTAGTATCAGAAGCCAACCTACTTGAAGGCCAAGCCTGATACAAAATTTAAGGGAGGTTATCAGTGAGAAATCCGTTGGTTAACATTTGGTTGATTATGTTGGAAGGGTTCAAAACATGCTTCCAGGAAAAAAGCAAATGTTGAATGCTAGACAGATACCTCAGGTAGTTAAATGCATGGTGTGACTGATTTTTTCAAAGTAACAGAACTACAGAAGTCAGAACTGTGATCAGAAAAATGACATTTCTTTCCCGGGAGTAGCACCAGTAAAAGGGGCTTGAGCTACCTGGATACCTTAAAGTGTGCTGAACTCCAAAGTTTAGCAGAAGGAGTTTGAAAAATCAGCAGATAATTCCAGTGTATGTATTGTTTCATTTTTGTTAAATACAATGGAAAATTGTGGTCCAGAGAGAAAGTGGGGTTATAATAGGCTAAGCTTAATAGTATTTGTTTATAATAAATCATCCTGTTAAAACACATTTTGACAGTGTTACTGAGAATGTAGTCTTCAATGATCAAGTTTAAACCCCTTCAGCAGCGTCAAAGATACAACATTTCAGTTGTCTTTACTCTTTGCAGTTTCTAGACCTCTGAGGCTTCCATTTTCTGCCGGCTTATTTTTATTACTTTTTTTTAGTGTGTATTAGGTTAGACTTATTGCTGGTTTACTCCCTCACCTCATTGCTCACCTCAGGCCTTTGCAATCCTTACAGTCTTTTAAAATTTTATTTCCATTTTCATCACGTGCTGGCTCTTCGTATTCTGGCATTTTAGTTATTCAGGGATGCACACTGTAAGCCAGTTTAATAGTTTGCTGCCACAGCCTGATAGTCAGCGCTTGCAAGGACATGAACTGTTTACATTCATTTTTAGCAAATGCTGATGGTTAATATCTGCTGTTCTATTAAATGGTGAAAAAATTGATGCTTTACATTTCCCTTCCTAATTTTTATCCCAAATCCCTAAGGCCCTATTTTATGTCCTGGGTCAATAGACCTTCAAAATTTTAATTTAGAAATCATCTGGGCATTTGGACAGAAACCTGGTATAATTCATTCTGAACTCACACATCTCATGCAGGTGAAATACCTGCCCTAGAAACATCCCGCAACAGTCTACGTGGTCCCAAAAATGAGAAGGAGATATTGAGCAGCACAGGGGAAGGGGTAGGAGATAGTCTTTTTTGAGATCTTGAGGCACATCTGGTTAAATATTAGCTTTGGGGAGATAGTGAAAAAAACTTTGTAGCTTAGGCTAGATTTGACCTCTGTTGTGGGTTAACCCTGGCAGGCAGCTGAGCCCCACACAGCCACTTGCTCACTCTCCCCCAGTGGGGTGGGGAAGAGAATTAGAAGGGTAAAAGTGATAAAAGTAATGTGTTGAAATAAAGATAGTTTAATAGGTAAAGCAAAAGCTACATACGCAAACAACTAAATAAGAAATTCATTCACTACTTCCCATCGGCAGGCAGGTGTTAGCCATCTCCAGGAGAGCAGGGCTCCAGCATGTGTAACTGTTAGCTAGGAAGATAAATGCCATAACACTGAGTATCCTCCCCTACCTTCTTCTTCCCCCAGCTCTATCTGCTGAGCATGATGTCATATGGTATGGAATATCCCTTTGGTCAACTGGGGTCAGCTGTCCTGGCTGTATCGCCTCCCTTCTTTTTGCGTACCCCCAGCCTACTCACTGGTGGGCATTGTACAAAGCAGAAAGAGCCTTGACTCTGTGTAAGCAGTCATGAAAACACCCCTGTGTTATCAGAAATTTCCAGTACAAATCCAAAACATAGCACTATATGAGTTACTTTGAAGAAAATTAACGCTGTCCCAGCCAAAACCAGTAAAACCTGTCATTAGAAGTCTTAACATGATTTGTACATTAATTAGGTGGAGAACAATGTTATGATGCCTGATAGTGTCACAACCATTTTAGGTCATTGTTAGGTAGGAAATGCTGTTTTCCTTATTTAACATACTAAGAACAGAAACACTGTTAAAAGTTCACTCTGACATGAGATTTGTAGCTAGCTTTGGGCAAGTCATTTGTATTTAGTACATTCAAAGTCTCTTTTGCTAGCATAGGGATCAGAAGCAGGGTGCTGACTTTACTGTGGCATTCTGCCTAAGCTCTTTTGACTTGAACTAGTTCCTACTCAGATAGATGCTGATATGTCCAATGTAATTCATCAAGTCTCTAGCAAATCAGAACCTAAATCTACATACTGTCAATCTTGTCACTGAAAAACATAACAGTGAGTTTCTTATTTAAATATTTCACAGATTAGGTGTAATGTTTTTTTTTGTTCTCCCTCTACCTAAGGCTAAGAAGGAAAAAGGGTCTTATCTCAGTAAAAGGTATTGGGCTTTTTATTTCACGCTATGAAAATGTATCTCTGTGAGGTATCCTTTTATCAGATTCTGGGAAGCTCTGGTAGACTCCAAAAATTAACATCTGAATTCCCTTAAACTTCACTACCACTGCCAAGCAGTTTAAAAACACTGTTGATACAGAGGCTTATTAATTACTAGTATAGTCTTTGTAATTGCTTAGTCTAGAAATTGATGAACAAAGTCATTTCAGAAAGCAATCAATTTGAAATCTAATTTGTTGGCGAAATGAACCATATAAACAAAATGCCACTTGCAGTTTGACTAAAATGAGATGTGCTTAACGAGCCCATCATCATCTGTGATATTCATCATGATGGGTCTCAGTTACATAAAATGTTATAAATCTGAAGCAATGCACATAAAGCTGAAATACAATATTCTATTCTGAAAAGAACAAAACATAAAACAGATGGCTGCCCCATGGAAACATCCTTAAATCTCACACGTTCTACTCATTGACTTTTGGGTAGATGAACTGAAACTCAAAAAAAAAAAAAAAAAAAAAAGCAAGTGTCCTTTCCACATTGCATTTTGCCTCATTATCTATATTGGAAGTTGAGACCAGGGAGGCGGAGGTTCTAGATTTGAGCAGCCAAACATGGGCCCTTTGGAGTGAAGTGATGAACAACTTTTCCTTCTTTATCTTGCACAGCTCCAGAGCCAATTGTTTCATGAAAAATAAACCAGATTATTTCAGGCAACATGGTGGAAGCTTGAGGACTTGCCAGACGGTGTCTTTTTCATAAATAGTGGTGATGAATAAGAATTATAAGTAAAGTTGTAAGTAAAAATGATGAGATGGTTGGATACTAAAAAAACACTCAAGCGCCTAAGGAACTGACCTGCCTGAGATAATATGAAGTGTAGTTTCTATTTCTTCAATGCTTAGCTAACCAGACAGCATGTCTCCTCCCTTCTGACTCATGACTCTATCTTTCTTTGGAATGTCTAAAACAAAAAATCTGCACTTACAGCTTTCCCGTTTAATATCAGATGATTGAATGTTTCCCAGCAATCCCTTTTTAAAGAATTATTTATTAAAAGGTATCTGGCAGTCTAGGAAAAAAGGGGATTTGCTTAAATATGAAAATACTATAAACAGTGAGGGAAGCAAACTCTTGAGTACAAAGAAAATTTTAAACTTTACATGGAGCTCCAGAAGAAGGAAAAAAGTATTCAAAAAGATGGAATGAAATAGAGAGGAGGATAGCAAAATTATTTGCCATATATTCGTTCTCTTCTATGACAGGTATTTTTATGGGGATATAATGTATCTATGAATGTATGCTTATATATCTGTATATGTGTGTTATGTGTGTGTTTGTAGACATATCTGTGTATGTGTAGAAATGTCATATATACTTACATATATATGCATGTGTTGAAAAAGAGAGGTGAGATTACTCTGCCGAAGCTCTTTGTTCTGTGGAAAGGCACATTCTTCTGGTGTACAAACTATAAATAAAACATATGTAATGCTGATGAAACTCACTGCTGGTAAAAAAGTGTTCTTAAAATTAATGTGTTCAAAAGAGAAAAGCGATAATTTTTACCACCTCCTACCACTTCCCCCCACCCCCCTCCCTTTTTTCCCCCCTTCTTTTTCTTATTATAGGATTGGGAAGCAAAGGCAATCATAGGTAGGAGACTGTATTGTGGTCTCACTTACAACAATATAAATTCTTTGGTTTCAGTTCAATTATTCCAGATTGACAACGGCACTACAGAGAGCAGAATCGATCCCCTAATTACTGAAGTGTTACCTGATGGTTTTTAAGATATGAAGAGTCTATTGATCTTTGCTGTCAGAGGACAGTATCTTAGAGTAGTGTGTGTTTATATGTGAGAGAGGCAGAATAGCAGATTAAAATCAGCGTTGCCAAACTTTTGCCCAGATGAATGTTTTTCAATGAGAAAATAAATACCAAAATACAGGGGGAAACCTTTATTGGCTGGAATTATTTTTTTCTTCTATCTGCACTGATAAAAAAAAGGGTGGTGGTGGTTGTGGGGGTTCAGGAAGATTGTGAGTAATATGTGGATTGACACAGCAAAGAAGGAACAACTCCCATCAGATTAGCACTGACAGAAAGCTGCAGGAGTGATGCCACCCGGCCTCTGGTACCTGAGCTAGCTAAGGGGCCCCAAGGAATGGAGGCCATTTGAGTCTGTCCACTTAGGAGATGGATTTGATATAGGTCCTAGTGAACTTCCCAAGCTCTGGCAGTTGCGACCTATTAGGATCTTTTCAGTAGAGATAGTTCTTAGGTAACAAACTGCGTAGGGATCACAGCAGGGCATTTGTAGGTGACCCATTAACATATAAACCCCTGGCATGTCTGGTTGGAAGAAAGTACTAGTTTTCTCACATCCAAGGGACACTGTCAGCCTTACTTATATAGTCATACACCTTTGAATAAAGTGGTGTGATTAGCTCAGATCTCTATTTAATTTGGAGTTCTTTAGGAGACAGCTTTGTAAATTGTTTAATTTATTAGCTTTTCATAGGAAAACTGAGCTTTGTAAATTTAATGAAATCAATGAGCGGCTATAATGATTTTTTTAAAAATTGTTTTTTCTAAGCAGAAGTAAAGAAATTTTTAAAAATCATATGCCTAGTTAATATTCCAATAAGAGCTTCACTGACATGTAACACTGTTTGAAACAGACCTGTGTGTCTCTTGGCTACTTTACCATCTAGCGCAGAACCGGGAAAAGGTATTCCTTTACTTTCTTTAGGGTTTCTGCCTCACATATTTGAAATGGAGTCAGAGACTAGGAAGAATTTTGTTTTCCAAAGAAATAAATAAAAATTTAACACTCTGCCTAGTAGTGTTGGAGCCAAGGAAGATCCTGCTTGAAAAGCTGAGTTAAGGTTATATTGGATCAGAAAGTTTAACAGCGAATTGACAAAAATAGTCTGTCTTTAAAGCTGTGATCCTTCACTATCACATCCCTAAGATCTGTGTGTTTTCTGCAGGTACAGCTAGCTTCTCAGCTGCAAATCCTCAGGGAAGCTGGCAGGCAGCTGGAGGCTCAGCTGAAGCCCAACTATAAATAAGTACAGCTTTAAATGGTTTCAGCAGCATTGTCTCTCCTGTTGTGTTTATTGCACATGGTAAGCAGCACTGCTTGGCTAAGCCTGCAAAAACTAAATGGAAAAATTGAAAAGAACTCAAGACTACAGTATTTCTGTATTTTCTGCTGAAACTGAGAAGGTTTTATAATGAGGGTGTAGTAATAGAACAGTGGAGCAGAATTAATAACTGTAATATTCCTCAGATGACTTTAGTGAGGGAAGACTAAATAAAGGAATTTCCTGTTTTAAGAGTAGGAACTAAATTAGACTCATTGCTGTACGTAACATTCTCCAGCAAGTTCTCTAATTTTCAAGTAATAAATATGCTGAAATTATATCTTGCATGGGCTGGTTCATAATTAGAACAACTATGGGAATAAACAGTTCTGTTTAATTTATGCTAAGAGCAAGGGCATCAGTGGTGGATAGACAGATACCAGAAATACACCATCACCCTGGTACAGACAATTAATGCTTTTCCTAAAGTACATGAGAGCAATTTATGTGCATTAGTCCATCCTTTCCTAATTTAAAGTTTATGATCCTTGTAATATCAAGATATATGAATTTCAAGAATTATGCACGTCCTTGGATCAAATTTCTTGATAGTCAATGAAGTGTAACAATTAATTATAATAAATAATGCAAGTAGAAATCATGACAAAAGGCTGGGTCAGTAACTGAACAAAATGGACAAGGCTTCTACTCAGCTTGTTTAATATGCAGAAATATAAGAACAAGGAATTTACTACAAAGAATTATAGGTCTGTCTGGCATGAGAATGAGGAAAGGAAACTTATTTCCACAATGTCCTTCCTTAGATATTGACAAGGTTATACAGCATGTCTGAGAGAATTCTGTTCTTTAACTAGCTCTGACTAGCATTTCATGCATCAAATGATGGCATAAACCTTGCTTTGCTGCTTGGTAGTATTGGCTATGAAGTGAACTTTAACATCCGCTTAAAGTGTGTGGTCTGTGTAAGCCCTGATGTTCAGTTACCCTGGTCATTTAGCTTGCATTCAGATCACAGCAATGGGACTTCTCATATTAGAACATGTGTCTTAATGATGCAAGAACTCTGCACATTATCCATAATGAGAAAAATCCAAACTTCCTCTTATTTTCTTTGCCCGTCACTTCTTGTGTTTGTACGGAAGACTTAACAAGTCTATCACTGGAAATGTTTGACCCATCTACACATGCTAAAAAGGCCCACAGAACTGCGGTATCACAATGTCAATAATAGTATGAACTTGAAAGACAGCTCACTCTACTGTCAATAAACTTTAATTAAAACAAAGCCTAAAGATACATATCCAGAGTTCCAGTCATTCTCACTTATTACTACACATTAATGCCTCATATGCCAATGGCAAAAGATACAGCACCTGATAAATCAGTGCTGGGGGCAGAGTCCCTGAATAAAGTCTTTACTAAGACTGTGTTTACAAACACAGTTGGTATCTCAGTGAAATAATATATCTTGTTAGTTTTTAGTTTTCTGGTAGATAGCAGAATTCACTTTAGATACTCTTCTTCCATGTGATAATAACAAGTTTCAAGTAAATAAAGATCTGGATAGGAAGCGAACACACATTTTCTAGAGGTCAAAGGCTGTTTTTCTCACTTATTACTAATTGTTCCAACCATTTAGCCTTATGTCCCTTCACTTGGAGACTGTAACTAGAATAGACACTGTCATAGCAATCAGCAACTTGAAATTTTGAGATGCTAAGAATTCTTTAAAACACCTTAATTCATCACAATCATGGGTGCCTTTTTATTGTTTTCTTTACTTTCTAGTAGTTCTAAGCAGCCCCAGCAAAGATTAAAATTATTTGATTTCTTCCTTTTAACTGAGGGAGTGATGAACCACACATCCTTACACCAAGGGTAAGACATTTAGAGGCAAAATCAACTAGTACAGTAATAAAAATTATGATGTCACTTTCCTTCTCCAAGCGCTACACTCTTCAGAGTTCACAGTGGAAACCTTTGAAGTAAGACTAAATCTCTTGGAAGCTCTTGTGCTCTGGCAGTGTTAATGTTTGAGAGATTTGGATGCCTCAGTGAAATTTATCTCCTTTTTAATTGAGAAGGTTTATTAACCTGTGGTGTCCTGGAAAGAAGGCTTGTTCTGGAGATAAGAACATGTTCTGTCATGCAGAAGTGCTGTGTGATGGGTGGAGTTTGCATTTAGCACCTGGAATCTGTGAGTTCTAATCCTGGCTAATCTTCTGTTTGACCTCTGGACTCTAAAACTGGCTAAATCATGGTTATTTCTCTGCTCCTCCTTGTATCACTTGTTTAATGGATATTATGCCACTCCCTGCTTTGATGCTGTGTGTATTCATGACAATAAATGTTTATATGGAATTTTGTCCTCTAGGAACATGAAATCTTCTGTATTATCATCACTGACATGTTCCTAATCCATACAGACAGACGTTATGCTTAATGATTTTAAAGCTGGCAGAATCACATATATGCATAAATGTTTTAAGTATAAAGAAAATAAAACTTAGGAGTTCTGTCTAAATACATATATTGGCCTTTTGAGACGAATAATCCAGGCTATGACTACAAAATAGCAGTCTATTGATCTTGAGTCCTTCTTGAAATCTGATTTTTCACTTGCCAAAGCAGAGCCACTGTTCTGCTTTATTTATAGACTCCAGGGAAGGCCACAAAAATATAACTGGGGAGAAAACACACAAAACCCCCCCCAACAACAACAACAACAAAAAAAGAAAAAACTTTCTACTTGTGAGTCATACCTAGTTAAATTTCCCCCTGTTCAGATGCAAATCAGCGTCAATGTTTGTTTAATGAAAGTATAAGGAACAACTGACTATGCTTTGAAATCTTGCTTTAAAACTAAGATTTTAGAGTGTCTTATGTAAACATGCAGACACACATATATATGATACTTCCTAAGTGCAAAATATGAAACCGAATTTTCAGACTGTGCTTGTGCAGATAAAAGAGTAGCCACAAATGACCTGAACTTAAAGCTGTTTAAATCTAAAAATGCTGGTATGAACAAAGAAAAAATGTGTTAACTTTCATGCTTCTGAGGTATGTGTCTAAAGAAATTTAGCTGTGTTGTCTTCAGTTCACAGCCAATCAGTTCTTTACCTGTTGCCTAAGTGTATTCTGGATTGATGAAATATTTGGGAATTGGATAAACTAATTCCTTTGAGGGTCTTTCAGCATTCCTTATAATGTAGCACACAAATTTTGTATGGATTTAAGTGTCAATATGCTCCAGAGGATAGTATGGTGAGAAAAAAATAATGGTGGGTGGAAGCAGTATATTGTATTCTTTGAAATACTTTGTGCTTTGGGATGTCTTTTGAAAGGGTTTTAGAAGGACATTCAGCATTCTAAAGAGAAATGTTCACACTTTGCACACTTTGTATTCATGTTGTGTATGCACAGACACTAGCATCTACATCTATGCACATATGTGTGTATACACATACATATATATGTATATATAAATTATTTGCTCAAGCCCAAAGGTTGACTCAGTAGCAAAGCTAGGAAAAGAACCGATGTCTCCTAATTTTAATGGCACTTCTCTCTTCAGTGAACTACACATAATAACCTCTGGCTTAGCTTCAATTTTTGATATTGAGCAGACAGCATTGAACAAGATTACTCAGTCTAAATTAGATCTGATTCTCTAACATGTCCTGTCATTAGATACTCTTGTATAAATAGACAGTTGCACTTTTACCCAGAAAGGTGATTCAAAGTAAAGGTATTAAATGCTCATGAACATTTCATAATGGAGAGGAGACAAGTCTTCTATTAAAAAAATGATCGTAGTGGTTTTTTTACAGGTTCTTTTAAACATTTCTATTCCAGGGTACATTTCTGGCTTGACTTAATGTCAGGCAAGATATAGATTCGATGTTTTAGCTCATAGGTGCTTCTGGCTCTCTATTTTCTTTCAAAACATGTTCCAGGGCTTCTGAAGTGGTTTGGCTGAGGTACCTATGCTGTTATTGTGAAATCTGTTCTTCACCCCACTGCAACATCTAAAGCATGTAAGTGAATACATTTACTCTAATAGGCACATTTAGCAGATAATAGGCTCGACATGATGTCCTTAGGTAGATGTTCGGAGCTGGTTATTCAACAACATGACCTCATAAGACACAATTTAAAAGCAAGATTTTTACCCAAGTCGAGCATGCATTCATAATTTAGCTTGCTTTGGTACAAATGCTAATTCTAGTCTGTAATAATCTTTAATAATCTGACATGGTAAGAATACTTGGTCTCTGAATTGCTCTGCATATTTATTACAGCTAACATTGAGGTTAGGTTGCTTGGAATTTTTAATAATCCTTCTGGAAACCATTTAATAAGGATTAGTTTCAGAAAATTGATTTTCCGCAAAGTAAGTATTTTATGACAGTGTTGCCTTATCGATCAATTTTCACCAACATGTAAACAAACAAAATTTTGCTTTTCCCAGTTTATTCTTTATTTTGAGTTCAACTTAAAGCTAAAAATTTCTGCCACTTCACCAAATGAGAATACAGGGATTTTATTGAGTGGTTTGTCTATCCATATGCCAAATTGATGAGAAATCCATTATGACCTGTAGAAGGGTAGGGTATACTGTAATCAAACTTTGTTATTTCAGTATTTGTCTTCACATCAAGTTGAAATAATAATTTGGTTAAATTCTTTGCCTTTCTTAAATGGTATTTTGTTTCTAAAGAAGCCCAGAAATTGTGTCTTTGTCCTAGGCACATAATAATTACAACATGTCCAGAAGATACCTAAATTTGCTTACTCTCAGCTAGTGTGAGTGATGACGGCAGAGTAGCTACACAGATATTGAATAATTACCCAAAGGTCATGGGCTGGATTGTGCAGACTGTTTTGAAGCCTATGTCACTGTTACCAGGATACCATTGTTGGAGATAGCTGGTCATAACCTATGGTAGCAAAGCAGAGAAATGTTTGCAGTCACCAGATTTTCTCTATGTCTGTGTGAGTCTGTGGATGTATATTCCACTCTCTTTAGTAGATCATATCTATTTAGTCAGAAAAAAAAGGCCTTTACTGTTTGCTGCTTCTATTCACAGACAAAGGTTAAAAAAATGAAATGAAATCTGTGGGCTTTCTTTTCAGTTTCTTTTCATGTCAGTTTAAAGCACCAGATAAATTCTTCCTTTAACAATTGCATTAAAAACAATGGAAAACCAACAAGAATATAAAGATTGAAGTACAGCATCTATCTAACAGAAAATTGATTGTTTTGCCTGATATATGATGTGGAAGGAACACTAAGGAATTGGCTGAAAGAAATGTGTTTGAAGGGTTAGAAAAGTAGTACTGAGCAAGAAGTGACCAGATTTCAAAATTAATAGTGAGGATACATGCCAAAAATTAACTTGCTCCGTGGTGTAGTGTTTATTTGGAGGTAGATAGAAAGGCTATGTGGAAGATTATAAGAAGATGAGTCATGAGATGAGGAATGAAAGGGTTTCTTTCATCACCTGCTTGTACCAAGTCTTTATTCCTTTCCAGTTTCCTGCCTTTTAATATAGAAACTAAATTACTTTAAAGAGTGGACATGTTATTAATTTTCTGGTTTCCTTTTTTTATCTTCTATTTATATGGTTTGTATTATTGTACTAGTGTTGTATGTATATAGTTTGTAGTATTTCCTAGTTTAAGCCCTTTGCTATTATTTTTATTTGGGCCTGGTGGGGTTTTTTCTTGTGTTTTAAAGGCTTTTATTCCAGTTACTTTGAATTCCCTCTCTTCCCTTTTGCAAGTTTTCCAGCAAAACCTTCCTGAGTAGGTTTGTTTCCTTGTCCTTTTTCCTCACAGTGTTCCTTAATTGTGCTTTGCTTCTTTCCTTCAGCTCAGCTATGATTGTTCATTCCTCATCCACCCACTTACTTGCTTTACTTTTCTCCTCCTGCTAACAATCGCCCACATACATGGGTTTATTTCATTCACCGTTCTGTCTCTTTCCTGTTTGACTCAGTCACCCACTAAATCATGCCTTATTCTGCCTCACACTTGCAGTTGCTCATTCACTCCATTTTAGCAATCTGGGAGAAATGCAAAGTGAGTATATATAAAAAGGAGACATAAAGAGCAAGAAGAAAGACATAGGCTGTGAAAAGGGTGGAAGTGAACCACTGAGAAAGAGGTTGTCAGAGTTAGAAAAGAAAATCTGCAGGAGTAAGAAATTCTTGGGGTGTTGGCAAAGCAGTTACCATTGGGGTGAGTGTGTTTGGGGGAGCAGATGGTGGTAAGAAGAGTTTTGGCAAATGGATAGACAGGGTGGAAAAGTGCTGTTTCAAAGAACTCCAGTCTTCTCTGGGATGAACTTGATGTGTGAAGTCTGGTTGAGCAAGTTCAAAAGCCTTTATTTTAAAGGTGATGACTGACTTCTAGCTTTTTATCTCGGAACTTTAATTGATCATTTTAACAAACTGCCACAAGACTATAATTGTGAACACCAGGAAAGTCACCAGGTGTTTCTATTCATCATACCACGTAGACCTCATTTATGAGTGTATGTTCCCTTGGTGCAGTACTGAAACATCTCGCATTATGTCAAAAACAGTGAATGATAATTTACAAATATTTCTGCAATTTGAACTCATAGACCATAATCATCATCACTTATTGTATCTCAAAACAAAGCCTTCTTCTCACGGAGAAGCAGGCTTGGAAGTCTGCAGCTTGCATGCTAGCAAATTATCTATAATGGCCAGATATATACAAAACTGAGGCATCACTTATGGAATACACAGAAAAGTGCAGCAAAAGACTTTTGAGCAGTGAAAATTAATTAAAAAAATTACATATATCCTCTAAATTTGTAGAATAAACAGGCAAGAGAGATAAAATTATCTTTATAGGTAACACACTGTTCAAAATTTCACTGAGCTGAAGGGTATTAGTATGTTGAGGTAATATTTCAAATTTATCGAGCAATCCTAGAGCTTCTAAAATATAAGTTTATTTTAAAAGAATCTTTGGAAAAGCTATGTGTATTTATATTCAACATTAATTTGCAAAATGAAATATTGTAGAAAAAACTGTGGCCACGAGATGGCAGAATTCCCATTCAAACCTGAGAAGTTTTTAACAGAACTGCCCATGGAATTAAAAAAGCTTATCCTGAACTTCCTTTATTTCTGCAGCTACAGTATGGCACTTCTAATCCAAATTGCCATTTAATTTTGCAAACCATAGGAATTTATGAGAAGGCTGGTTTTGTGTTTCAGTTGTCTTGGGTATTTTTGAGACATTCTACTCTCTGTCACTGGTAATTCTGCCATTTTTCTGACATGTATTAGCCTACTGGAAATGTTGTTTTAAAACGTAAGTACATTTCTTCAAAATAATTGACATCAGCTTGTGTTGTTTTAGTAGACTGAGAAATGTAGACATAAATTTTCTGAAATTCACAGAAAATATTAATCAAAATATTTCGCATGGATGCTGTCCTGCAGACAGTTTGATGAGTATTAAAGAACTTCCATTTTCACAGGCAGCTGGAGCTTTCTTTCTGTAAAATGAAGAATCCCAAAATACTTTTTTTTTGACAGTTTTCAAAACATATCTTTTAGAGCATAGTTCATCGAGATGGGATTTTTAAAAAGGCTTCATGTTGGCTAACCTTTCTGTCCCAGGAAGCAACGTTGGCAATTCTATATTTTTTGGGGGATGGGTATCATAATATTGTGCATTTCTGTTATGACTCACCTCCTTGGTTTACATAAATATCTGGAAATCTCAGTTTTCATTTAAAATAATTTTTTCTAGCCTTGAGGACTATGGCAGAAAACACTTGGGAAATAGATTGGCAAATAATGTAAAGTATAAAGCAAGAAGATCCATATTTATGATTGAAAAATAAGTATTTTAAAGACAGTCAAGTTTTTTGTGGCCTGACACATAAGCTTTTCCTTTTTTTAATGGCATGACTTAAAGCTGTATTGACATCAATGAGTTTTGCCACTGACATGCAATGGATTTAGGCCAAAGCTGAGGGCTTTTGAAACTTCTCCAAGTACATTTTTAGGACAAACAGAAATCTTCCTGCCTCATGTTTAACTCCAAAAATAACTACAAGTGCTAATGCACTGGTTATAGGTGGAAGAAAATATTTTTTCTATGAATACAGGGGATATATTTCCCCTTGCAAGAAGGAATGACACACATTTAGACAATAATCAATACAGAGAAAATGACTTCATTGTTTGGAGAGTTCTAAAATAGTGACCTTTAAGGGTTTACACTAAATTTTTAACTTTTGAAATTACAGTGTTTATGCTCAGTTTTTTTTTAGATTGTGGACATTTATCTCATCATATGGTCCTAACCGTAATATAAATAATGTTAAGTTCTTTAAGCAGCACATCACTTGTCTGTACTATCATCTATACCATGTAAGAACATCTCTAATCTGAGAAAAATCCATGGCTGATATCTGGATTATTTGTTTTAATGGATCTAGAATGCATGATTATTGCATAATGCAAGTACATTTTAATAAAGCACAGTGAAAGAGCCACATGCCAAGTTTATTAGCATAAATGACACACCAACACCTTTAGAAAGACAAATTTCCTATGTAAACTATTCAAACAATATCACGTCGTTTGGCGCACTGTGGAGTAACTCCATTGGGTTGATATTTTGAATACAGTGAGTAGGATGCTAGGGAAGTGACAATATCTGCTTCTAGCTTTGTCATTTCCATGTCATTTTATTTCATGCTTCTTATGTGCAAAACTTGATGCATTAGGGGAAGATATGAAAAGGGACCTAGTAATAAACTATGCATTACCACCACCTTCATGGTTTTGACCAGACATTGGAACTCAGCATATATACAAGAAAAGAAACCTAACTATACTAAAATGTTAGCTCAGATTTTAAACCCAGACAACGATACTGGACTCAGGACCTCACTAAACAAATGATAGCATTTTGTGATAGTTCTTCCTGTGAAGATGGGGTTTCCATTAGCACTTAGCTAGCAAATAAGTGCCAAGGAGCTCAAAACACAGGTGAGTTCGCTTGTAGCTGCTGCTGACTAACCTTTTTTTTTTGTACTCACATTGTAATATCATCATTAATTTCAGTTTTTGTCAGGGGCAGTGTTAGTCTACAGATGCCAGTGTTTACCACAGTACTATCTTAGATACTGTTTTTTTCATAGTACTAAGAATGCAAAATAAGTTAGTTTTCCCAGACAGGTCTCTTAAAAAAACCCTCAGTGTTTGCATGCAATCAGAACGACAAACCCATTGGACTGTGACTGATGAATTAATCTCCATAATTTTTCACGGTTTTAAAAAACTGTATTGCTGGAATATTTTAGCATGGGAATTTCAATAACTGAAGTGTGTTAAGAATCATCAGTAAACTAGGAACTGAGCTGCAACAGGTAAGAGAAGGGTTTTGTTTAATATCTTTTATCAAATGTGGTCTTTTATGATGTAGGCCTATTCCCTTCAGACACAGACATATGAAACTCCATTCAGAAACAATTGTATCCATGTATATATCTATGTACATGTCTACGTACGTGTGTAGGCTACCTTTGAGTTATAGTTTTCCTCATGGCACTTCGCAGGATTTTAAATCAAATCAGAATCCAAGGACAAGAGGAATGTGACTGCTAGAGGTACACGAATATCCTTATTGTCTTTTACATAGTGACATTTTAAATTAACCTCTCTTTTTTTCTCGTGCATTCCACCCTCCCAAAATATGGTTAGTCAGAAAAAATGAGCTGATGTGAGATGTTCCTCAAAGAACTAGTTCATTCCTAAGGAAACTAATGGTATGGACAACTACTTTAAAAATATGTTAATTCTTGGTTCATGTATCTGCCGAAGAAACTTGCACTTTAATTAATTTGACATGTGAATATCAAAAGTTTATGAGCCTGTGTAGGCCATACTTGTTAATCTTGTTTATTTGTGTCTGTTCTCTCAGTGGAAGAAATACTTACATAATGTCTACTTTCTGGGAACAGTAAAAATTTCAGGAACACTCGGACGATGAATCTTACATTAAACTTCATGATTTAAAACAGTATTTCCAAAAGCCGGTCCAGAAGAATACCCAGAGTTTGCTTATGATCGCTAAGATGAATTGTGATTCTCTGTGATGGCAGTTGCTACATTTCTAGCAAAGTATGCGAGGATAAGAGCGAGATTTCACTAGTTACCTGGTAATAGGTGTGCACGTATTTGAATTGCCTCTTTCAAACTGCAGGGAAAAAGCACAGGAAGATCAGGGACAAAAGCTTTAGTGTAGAAGAGGAGCCTTTCCAGAACAGACTAGCAGCTTTCTTATGCTATTATTTCATCTGACAATGGCCGTTACCAGATGCTTTAGAGGAAAGTGCAAGTAACCCTGCAGTGAAGACTTATGAAATATTCTGCCTGTAGAGGAAATTTCTTGTTAATCTCTGTCAGTGATGATTGGTTTATATCTTAGAGCATGATGGCTTGAAGGTTAAGTATAAAAAAACTTTAGGACTAGTACAACTCGTACTACTGTAAAAGAAACTGTTTTTTCCTGAGATACTTCAGTTTTATAATGGGATAACAGGCATTGGCCAAATGTTGTTAAGCAAATTCATTAGAATTTTTTGACATTTATTGCAGAGGCTGGATAACGAAGGAGGTGTGGGAGAAAACCAAGAGATTAAGTCTTTGTGATTTACAAAGAATTCATGAAAACAAGCAGGTCTTTTTTTTTTTTTTTAATTACTTTTTGCTATCTTACATATGTTTAATGGTAATATCGAACCTTACCTATTTTTGTTAGAAACCTTTTTGAAGTCTTTAACCTGTTATGTGCCTTCAGCTGTAGGAGTAATTTTTTAAGCTTTAATAAACATATTTTTATCTAAAATATTGAAATACTAGCTTTTGCAATGAAAATGCTTTCTGTTCTCTTGTCACCTTCCCAACTTCTGTGAAATCATTGTTTTACTATTCCTTCTAGTTACAGAATATTCTATAAGCAAAGACTGAATTTTCTCATTTTAAAAGAAGAGGGAAAAGAAAAAAACCTTCAAGCTTTCTTTTCATATCATGAAGGGGCAAAAAGGCATACATCCAAATATCGTTCTGCCCCTTTAAATATTGTTAAATATAGAAAAAGTGATACCATTTTATTTTGGAATCATTTATAGGCTTTTTTTTTTTTTTTATGTGTGACTTTGTGGTAAAAAAAGAAAGAAAGCCTCTAAATAATTTAGAATGTCTAATCTAAATAGGGTCACGAGAAGATCTCTTCTAGATCTAGCAGTGCCGAATGAGGATGTTACTATACTCAGCTCTCCAAACCTGTAATCCGCCAGCTGGAAGTTGCCGTTCCCATAGCTCTGCCAGACAAAGGAGTCTGAGAGCTTTGCCTTATCCACTTCAGGCAAAGTCAGTTCTTTTTTCAAACTGCCTTCATCAGCTGATTAATACTGCCATGACTCCATATGGAGTTCTCATATGACCCATTCTGCCAACAAGCTGCAGAATTGGCAGCCTCTTGGGAAGAGACAGGAAGAAACTCTTAGAGTTGCTAATATCTTCAATGGTCACTGCTCTCTGCTAGATGAACACTTGTCTGCAGCTTACAAATGAGCTCTGTATGAGCACTCTGCTAAGAACATTGCTATTATTATGCTTGTGATTTTGTGCACTGCTTGTGATCTTTTCATCTCCTTGCTAGCCTGGCTATCTTAATCTTGCTGGATATCTTGAATTCAATCCACTGTTGAATAGTTCAGGTTCTGCATATCCTCAATGCAGGTTTCAGCCTAAAATTCGCACTTCATGCCAAAGGAGACAAGAAGAGAAGACAAACAGCTAATGAACAAAACAATTCAAAATTGTTCATGATTGCAAAATAGTAAAAATTACAGACAGTATTCTTTCTACTCACTTTAGATCCAGGCTTTCTCTGAGGTGTCATAGCAATATACAGGAACTAGAGCAGGTAGCAGAAAGTCCTCAGTATTTTAAGTTATGGAGTTTTTTTCCTCTGCTTTATAATACTTTATATGTCACTTACATGTCTGAAAGGGTTGTAGAGAAAGGTGCAAGTTAGGTAATGCAATGTCTGAAATCATTAACTTGTTTCCCCAAGGATATTCAGTGTTCAATAAGACTTCCTAGAAATTTTGCCATATGTAGTAATCATGCTGCAGGTTATTTGTAGACAGCTTGTATCTGTGGGAAGATCAGTTATCCAAATAGCTAAAAGCCTTTCTTGAAAGACTGATGTACATAAACATGCACATGTGGTGTGTAAAACAGTGATATCTATTCCAATGTTATAGGAGTGAGAGAAAAAGGGAGATGTTAAATTAGAAATAGGCATCAACAGGCAGTTGAAGCATTGCTCTGCCTGATGTTCTTCCAAGGGGCGTTTGGTTACTGAAGGTGTGTTGACTCTGGTACTTGCTGCATTGCACATGAATCTGCTGCTGTTCCCAAGGAAAGCCTTTATTTTGCAGATTGAAGAGAGTCCTACATTGAATAAAAATCAAATGACCACGTAGCAGAAAATTAAGAGCCGTCTTCATGGAAACAGAACCCTGTCAAGACTGAGGTGTTCATATTAGAATATTCAACCTGTTATAAGACATAACATTTTTTAATTGCCTTTTTGTATTTGACTTCTTCATTGACACCTTTGTCTACTCATTTGGTTTACTTTTTCATGGTATGTGGCACTTTGCAAGTAGGGCTGATCAGTAGGAAAATGTACTTGAACAATGATTTACAGGATCAAAACTAAGGGCATTAGATGTGATTAACAGATCCCTGATATATAAAAACCTGTTGGCTTCCAGCTGGACTGATTCATAGATGTAAATCTGTAACATCTATTTTAAAAAAGTATGTTTTTTATACTTGTGAGACATAAATAATTTATAGTAAGAAGTAATGATAATTATTTTAAATCTTCTTTTTTGTATGCGCATAAGTTCAAATGCAATCCGAGTTTGATAAAAAATATTCACGTGCTTAAATTTGAATGTTATTATACATATAAGAAATGATAGTGTGTTAATAAATCAAATGTCAGTAATAAAAACAAACTTTAGAAGAAATTTGAGATCTAATTCGACATTTTTTCAAAGTGCTATAAAGTTGAAATGACATCTAATATACTTAATTTTCTTTTTTTAGAATTTAGATGCTGTATAATCCATGGAGAAAAAAAACTAGGGAATGTAGAATAAGCTATCATGATTTCACTGGAGTTATGCCAGCTACTACCTGATGAAGTTCATTTCATTTTATTTTGATAATATAAGGCTAATGAAATGAGATTTTTCCTACCAATAATGACAATCAATATAACTAGAGCAGAACATTTGCAGTATTTGCATTTTTTCTTTAATGGTTAGGGAAAGTCATCAGAAGCAATGGCTGGAGAGAAATTAATGAGTAGATAGGGCCTGTCTGCCAACAGATATTTTTATGTTATCACGAAAATCATTTGCTGTTATACTCAGGTGTAGGTGAATTTAATTTCTAAGTGGATTTTCAGTTTCAGCAGGCAAAAATTAGTACCTCTAAGTAGGATGAGTTTGTCTAACATATGGCGTGACTCACACTTTCTGGAGTTTATTGCTGTTGTAGAAGATGCTCTGAATCCATTTCTGTTTGCATGAGATCAGGAAGGCCCTCACTGTGTCCGTGGTCCCTGCTGTTCATGTGTGTTAGCATAGATCTGACCCATTTGGGGATTGATATCAACTGTTTTTCATTTGTAGGTTTTGCTGCTATCATTAAGCTTTTTGATTTTAAAGGACATGGAGTGCTTTTTAGAGGCATCACTTTCTGGGGGTGATGAAGTAAAGTTGCAGGTTCTTATATATTCATAAGCATAAATAAATGGGCATACATAAATTCTGCAAAATAGTATCTCTCTGCTTAGGACCCTGCCCTTGGCAATGTATCAGTATAGGTTGTAGCTGTTCTAGTAAAGATGTAGAAGGCTTTTTTTTTTTTTTTTTTTGTCTTTACCACTATAATTAGAAACTAATAGCAAAGATGGCAGTCAGTTTAATTTAGATGTGATTTATACATGTTTAATTTCATTGTTTAAAATACAGTTGCTTTAGAGGGGTATGGGCTCTGAATTATTTGTTCTTATTCCCTCCACTTAGTAGCAGAGTCTAAAGAGAGCACCCATATGCTTTTTTGAATCCTTAACGCCTGAAGTCCAGAAAATCAAGAATTGACATAAATAATGTATTACTTCAAGAATGGACAGAAGAAATTAAATTAAGAAAATGAGTCAAGACTGTAAATAAATTAATACCAGTGCATTTCAGAAACTCTTAGCGATTTAAACCAACTTAAAATGGCACCAGAAAGTTTTCAGATCAGCATAGATAATACAGCAGAGCTGCAATGGGCTTTTTGTGTACGTTGTTAAATAAGCAAAGTCTGAAAAGTCACCATATGCAATAGTATAGACTGGATTTCCTGAAATTATTTACTCAAGAACAAACCAGGTGAACAGACTGAGTTTTATTTCTAGTCCATGCCTCAGTGCTGCTTGGGATAGCAGCTTCCTTCAAATGTCCCCCACTGTCAGGTTTGCATTGATTTAAAAGCTCTGGTGTGCTGCTGAGACAAGACATGTTATAATATCCTTCTGGGAAGAAATAGCTTCAAAGCAACTCGGTAACAATACCTTTATTAATCATGTGATCGAATATAAAAGGATGAATTTAAACATGTATTATTAGGCTAATGACTGAGTTACATCCTCTCTGAGTGCAAATGGTGTAGTTCTGTAGCGTGAATTATTCCTGATTTATATCAACTGAATACTGGCCCGTGCTATGTAATGCTACTCTGGTATAAGATAGCTTTGGTCTAACAGCTCAGAAAAACCTTAGGAATCATACTCTTTCATAATGTTTGTTGTTAAACAAGTACTAGTAAAATGTTTTAAATTCATACAAAAAGTGGCCTTTTGTGAAAGGTATGCAAATTGACTATGAATTTCATTAACTGTACCCTCTCCTGGGAAATCTGGAGAAGCCCAACAATAGCAGGTGACATTAACTGCTTTTTTTAAAGGCCAGCCATAGAGCTTTATAGGTTTATTTTTTTAACTTAAAAATGACAATTCATTGACCTTAAGAGAGAAATACCTAATAAGGTCCTAATAAGGCTCAACTGTTTACTGTCAGCTCAGAAAACGTGGAAATACAGTACTCCTGAAAGTTCTTCAGGAGTTGGGGGCTGCTCCCTCAGAGCAGCTGTCTATTTAAATTCAAGTTTATCAGCTGGAGTTCCCCAAATGATCAAAACTCCTTTGTTGTAAAACAATGAGTCAGTGTCTAGAGATGCACCTAGAAGCAGATTGCAGAAGAATGTGGCTTAGAGGCCACAGGGGCAATAAACCCTATTTGCTACAGGTTGTTAGATAAAGCTGTCTTGAGACTGCCACAGACAATAATGGTGTTCCCTGCAAATTAGGATAGACATTTAATTTGGGTAAAACACTAGCTCACCAAGCATCTATAGAAAAAATACATTTGCAGAGTAATCATTGCTCTTACTTTAGTAAGTTTAATTCTTATGAAGTAATGATCTCACAGATCAAAGGCAAATCCCCTGGGAAATGAAGTGATGAGCATAAATATAAGAACACATACAAAGATGTAAGTAGACCAGTATTCTGGCAGTGGCCAGTAGCTAAAGAATTGGGAGAGAATAGCCGAACAGGGCAAGCAGAAAGTAAAACCTTTCCTGCTCTTGCTTCTAACGTCTGTCAAACCACAGCTTAGGGACTCTGTGAATGTGAAAAATTTCTTTTTTGGTGTGTGTGTTACATAATAGCCTTTGATATTTTTTTTTTCTTCTGTATGTTTTTCTAATTGCTTGTTAACCCACCTAAGCTTTTGACATCTCCGACATCCTGTAGCTATGGGCTCTACAATTTAATTACATGCTTTGTGAAAAGTGTTTCCTTTTGTTTGCTTTGAGCCTGCCACTTGATAACCAAGTCTCCAAAGTTTCTTCATAGTGGGAACCAGGGAACAGTTCTCCGTGTACTTTATTCCAGTTAATATTTTACAGGATTTCATCATATTTATCTCATGGGTGTTTCTTTTCCCCCTAGTCTTTTTTCACGCCTCCTCATTAAATAACAACTTTTTATCACCCTGGGTACACTTTTCTGTATCTTCTCTAGTTCTCCAGAGTCCATTTTCAGAGGTAGGGAGTAGAGCTCTGTTCAATATTCAACAAGTTTTATTCTGTATTCCAACTGTGCCTACCATTCTGCTGCTTTCATGATCTCTTGTGAGTATTGGGCTGAAGTTTATATAGACGTGTTCATAAAGGCTCCCAAAATTCTGGTTAGAGTGGACATAGCTAATTTAGACTCATTATAGTAATAGTTGTTTTGTATTAATGAATGTTGATATTAGTCAGATATTTTCTTGTCCAGACACTCATTATTATGATATATATGATATGATATGATATATGATAACCTTCTGTAGCTTTTTGCAGCTAGGTTTTTTTTCAAATCACTAAATAATTTAACATTGTCGGCAAAATTTCTCATCTCTTCATCAGCATCCCTGGATCCTGCATCTAGACTCTGAATAGAAGAGATATCCAAATCCTTTTTGAGCTTTTCTGCAAAACTCCCTTCAGAGAATTTTTTTAAGAATTATAATTCTTTATTTTTTATCACTTAACAAATCAAGAATCTTAAGGAATATTTTTCCAGTTATTCCAAGTAACTTATTGTCTATAAGACCCCTTGGTGAGTAACTTTGTTAAAAGATTTTTGGACTTCAAGTACATTATGCCAGCCACATCTCCCATGCCACTATACTATTGAATTTTTCAAAGAGCTCCAATACGTTTACAAGGCACAATAATACATTATAAAAGCTGAATTAGCTTTCCTCATTATATCATATTTATCTGTAGGTCTGCCAGTTTTTAAAATTTAGTTTCCTTTGTTTTTTTTCCTGATAAAGACATCAGATTTACTCATATATATTTTCTTCTACTCCAGCTGAAACCTGTCAGTAGAACTGGTTTACTTTTGTTGCCATTGATTCTCTCAGCACTGAGATAACTTTCAGTTGTACTAATCATCCGGCAATTTCATATTTGAGTTTCTTTGACTCTTTGGTGAATATCATGTCTTGTGGTGATTTGTTACTATTCATTTTATTGATTTGTTCTAAGAATTTTTTAACTGAGAGTCCAATTGCAGACAATTCCTACAACTCTCCCTCTATAAAAAAGATTCCTATGTGGAAACCAGTCTAATCTCTTCTACAGAAAACACCAATATGAAGAATTAATTTAACTGCTCAGCTGTTGCCTTATCTACTTTTACAGCTCCTCAATCATCTATTGGTGCTAGAGTCTTTGGCAGACTGCCTGCTTTTGATGCCAAAAAGATTTTATTATTAGTTTTTATATCTTTATTAAAAGTTCCTTAAAATCTTTTCAGATTTTTTTATGGCTTTATATTTCACTTTCTAGACTTACACTCTTTTCTAATTTCCACATTCACACAAAAAATTAATTTCTGAAAGCTGACTTTATGCTAGCAACAATTTAACGAAGTTCTTTTTTTAAACTTATTCCACAACTGTTGTATTTTTTTTTAATGGCATCTTCTGTTGTTTGTATGAATAAAATTTTTTGAATGATTTTATTTTCTCATGACAAAAAGGTGAGGAATACATTCTTTTTTTTTTGATAGTGAACTGTATTAAAAGTATACTGATGGTATATATAGTTGTACTGCCAGCCCCTAACTTCAGTACTAGTGTGTGTGAATTTCAGTTTTGTTTTGCTGCTGCTGGAACTATGCAGTGTTATTCCTGTATTTTCTCCAAATCTTTGGAGGCACAAAATTAAGATCTGAGGTATGATGCCGGAACTGTTGATTTTGAGATACAACCTAAGGATGCAGTTTTATAATAATTGTTGTAATCATACCAAAAGCTGGATTTAATTTTTTAAGAACTGTGCCTCCAGGTAATTAACCAGATGCCAAACGAAGGTTCTTTATTTTAGGGTGCTGTTTTAATCCAATGAAGTAAAATCAAGTGTATGATTTTGCTACTGTTTCAAAGAATATCTGTTTACATTCTCAAAATTTGTATGATTTAAATGATTTGGAGACATATTGCTGTTCTGTATTCTGCTTCCTGGTCCTGTAGACCATCTATAGGAAAGATTAATATTAACATAAGCAAGTCAACACACATGTACACAGAGAAACTAAGTATTCTGATGTAATATTGCAAACCTCAGTGTAGTCCAGTATATCTAGGACCTCAAGGAGCAAACCCTATGTTTTACGTTGAGTAATTATATACTGGAAAAGTCTGTTTCCTGGTTTTGACAAAGATACAACTGATTATTTTTCCCTGGTTGCCCCCTCCTTGCCTTCTTTTTTACCCAGAAAGATTTGCTTATTTTACTAGGACTCACGCAGATAGTATATGTGACTTACTTTAGTATGCTGATTTCATTTCTTTCCTGGAGAAAAACTTTTTAAATAATTCAGGACTTTGACATAAAGTTTTGTGTTTGCTAATCTATCAGGTCTTATTCATGCAATTTTTGGTAACATGAAATAGAGAAGACTTTGCCAGTGCCATAGTGATGAATATCTTCAAAATGTTCTGCTTCATTTCCTATTCATTATGTTAATGAAATATTTTCATGAATGGAGGTGTTCATCGCCTGGTGTTCAAACTGCCTCTCAATGCCATCACAGGCACTGCACTCATCCACAGATGAACATGCTCCAACTATCATTACTAGCTGCAGAGACATTTCCAATATCCTTATTGGAGACTTTCTGCAGACCATGTCTGGCACATCTGGACACTCTTCCACCTCTTGGAGGTGAAAAAAGTCCCACTTCTCGGGTATTGAGATCACTATTCAGTTTCACTACTTCTGTGATGATTTAAGTGTCCAGCATTCTCTGCGCAATTGCCTGGGGGGTGCAGGCACTGTACCAAGATATATGCTGAAAATCAGTCTGCAAACCTTGCTGTTACTATGAACTAGGATAAAGACAATTACTCATGTTGTGTGTTAGTAGCATAACTCAGAAAAATATAGATTTTGTTTAAGAAAAACATAGTTCACTGGAATTTAGATGGGGAGCTATTTTGTATCAACCGAACTAAATCCAATTGGAGATGCGGAGAATTTATCAGCGCATCCAAATCTAGGATGTGAACATACAACTTGATACTTACTCTCCAGAGTGCTGTCTGGTTACTGCAGAATTTTTTTCCATCTTTACTAGCCCCCTGCTTTCCTCCAGGCAATGCATTGACAGCAAGGGTGGGTTTGAAGGACAGTGGATTGAGTAGTTTGCTGAGCAAATGACAGGCATAGGGCAATGAGGAAAGGGAGGTGTAAGTCCCATTTGCTAATGCACCTTAGACCAGTGCTACCAGGGCTATTAGTACAGCTTGAATGAGAATTGTCATAATAAATATATAATATATATATTTATAATATATATAATTATATAAAACCATATATGATAAACAGCAGAGTGTCTACTGTGATAGCTGCACTATGCAAAGTATTACCTGTTTTGTATGTCCAAATTGTTGAGATTTACTTGCTGGAGGGTGTTTCTTCCTTTTCTATTCCTTGTTATCTGTATATGTCAATAAAATTTCAGTTTTCTGCCTGCCTGTTCTGAAGTTTGCCATCAGCTTCTGCCATTTTACAGCAAAATGCCTTCTATTCAGATAAGGGAATACCAACCTTTTTATTGGTTCAAAAGATGAAGTGGAATTTTCAAGGGGAGGAGGAGAGATGCTGCTTTCTTCTAGTTCTTTCCAGCCACTATAAAAAGAGAAAAGGATGTTTATATTCCTGTAAATATATTGACTTTGGAATAGCAAATGTATTTTGAGCTTAAAATCAGATGAAATGAAACTTTACTAGATGCTTTGGACATATTTCAGATCCTTCCCACTTTATTTCCAATCTGCTAACCTACCTGTGTTACTAAACTCCTGAAAAGGAAGATACAGGGTGATGCTTAAATCAAACAGCTGATGCAACAACATTATTATTTAAAGTGTAAAAAAAAATTCTAACAAGAATTTGAAGCACCTGTATGTGTCATTGTATTATCATACCTATACCATTGCAGTTATGGGGCTGCTGTGGGTTAAACCCATCTGGTAACTAAATACCATGCAGCTGCTCGCTCACTCCTTCCACCTCTCCCCTGAGGGATGAGGAGGAGAATTGGGAAGGAATGTAAAATTCAGAGGTTGAGATAAGAACAATTTAATAATTTAAATACCATTTAAAAAAACCCCCAGTAATAATAATAATAACAAATAACAATTATAATGAAAAGGAGGCAGAAAGGAAGAGGAATAAAATCCAAAAGGAAGGGAGAAAAGAAAACAAGTGATGCACAATATAGTTGCTCCGCACCCGCTGACCGATGCCCAGCCAGTCCCCAAGCAGCGATCGGCCAGACCTGGCCAGCTCCCCCCAGTTTATATACTGAGCGTGACGTCACATGGTATGGAATATCCCTTTGGCAAGTTCGGGTCGGCTGTCCCACTTGCGTCCCCTCCCAACTTCTTGTGCCCCTCCAGCCCTCTTGCTGGCAGGGCCTGAGGAACTGAAAAGTCCCTGACTTGGTATAAGCATTACCCAGCATCAACCAGAAACATCCATGTGTTATCAACGTGGTTCTCACACCAAATCCAAAACACAGCCCTGCGCTATCTACTAAGAACAAAATTAATCCTATCCCAGCTGAAACCAGGGCAAGACACTAGAGTCATTTAGTTTAGTTAGAAGAATAAAGAAGTGAGAAGTTTGTGAATAACCAAAAATAAAGTATTTTCTATATTTAGAAACAATAAACATTCATAAGCCTGGTACAAAAGAGCTCAGCATTTTCATTGACCTAACAGTCAGGCATCTCTGCGCAAATTGTTTGATCCAAACTCTTGCCTGCACTGAGGTGTGACCCAAACTGATTTTTTTCCAGGCCTTATAAACCTAGCTTTGAAGCTGAGTTCCTTGGGTCTATTTTCTTTTTTACAACTTATCATCCCCCCTACAACTCTTCCTTATTGGGGGGGACTGTTTTCTCCTATATGGGAAGAGATACAGGGCTAAAAAAGAAATAACAGAGGAATGAATACTTCAATGTCTACCGGCAGAAAACTGCCATGTGTTTTTTATCACTATATTGCATTTACCTCTGATCTTTACAGGTCAATACACATACTGTGAAACAAGACGTATTTCAGTGAGGATTCACTTGAAAACTTGAGCTCGTTAACAAAACAGTTGGAAATCCCTTGGACTTTACAGCAAGGTTTTGGTGAAGATCCTCAGTGCCATTAGAATACTTTACTGCAATATTCCATCTTTTTTGTCCTGCATGCCCCTTCTGAAGTGATCTTTCCTCCAGACTGCCAAGAAATTATATTATTCCTATGTCTCCTGTAGGCATTCCTTCTTACGTTGTTTCCTTGGGAGTTTGGAATAACCTCCTCCCTACCATAACACTTCTCCTTCACTTGTCTCATGAGCAAACATTTGGCTGTTGAGAGTAATCGGTGGCAGAGATGTTGGAGTAGGCCGAATGTTAGTGGTATGTTTAAAATACCAAAACAGAGTTTTCTAAGCTGCCTAGAAAGTTGGGCTTTTTATGTAAAGTTTCATCAGTCAGTGGAATAATGAAGAAATGTTCATTGGAAAACTGCTTATTTCTGTGTAATTTATTGTAATACCAGGTCTAATGATGCCTTACTCTTGTATTAATTTCAGTATGATAGTCAGGTTCTCTGATAACACTGAAAACAGCATACAAGACATCACGTTGTCCTGACAAAGAACCAGGTAAGCATGCTGTCTTCCAGACATATATAGAGATTGTGTATGTAGGCTTGGAGGTGATTTGCTGTTTGCGGGATGACAAATTGAGGTGTGTGAACATTATTGTATCCATTTCTGATTCCTTCAGAACCTCTCTTCAGACTTCTGCATGTTTTCTGGCAACGAGTAATCTTGCCTCGCTGTTAGAATTTGACTTTACAATTTGTCTTACTGTATGTTAAGACTGATCCTCCAGAAAGCTGAGGTGTTTAAAAAGACCTTTATGCCACTTTCCACAGTAAGCTGACAAAGGGGAAAGAGGGTCCATAGCTATTTAAGATCTATGTAGAAGGTCCTGAGGGCAGTGAGTTGATCCTTCAATTTTTATGTGGCTTTCAGATCTTCACAGATGAAATCAGGAGAGCTGGAGCACAACAGAGGAACTCTGTACATAATTCTGAGCTATGAAATGACCAGAGATGCCAAAGGATCTGGGCTAGTAGGTTAACAAATATTTCTCGAGGGTGTTGTTTTTCAGTATATGGAAGTCATAAATAAGCACTTATAAAATTATAAAAATGTTTTAAATTACTTTTTTTCCTAATGAATTGAGAATAAGATCTGATGGATTCGTATGAAGTTTGCCACTATAGATATTTTCATTTACACAAAGCTTTTTTCATACACAGACAACCTTTATTACTGCTAGAATCTTAGGGATGCATAAACTTCCGTCAATTATTTTTCCAATTTTAGTGTTTGCTCATTCACATTTTTAGTGAATCATATGATGAGAGCTTTGATTCAATACTTTAGAATATGCTTGTTGTTTTGCCAAAAATACCACAAGTATTTTTTCTTTAGAATACTGAATAATTTTTCTGAGATGGAAGCATAACATTTACCCTTCTTTCATGTACAGTTAGAGCGATAAGTCACTATGGAAGACAAAATAATTTTAAAATTTAGGAAAAAACCTGCTTTTCTATCTGTAGTTACTCTAATACTTTTGCTTTTGATATCTAATCATGCAGTAGCATCTCACAAACATGATTATTGTGTTTATCAGTGTCTATAGGTAGTCACCTTTCAATGGGGAATAGATTCTTCATGATAATGCTTTTCTCCCAGGTTTAGTTCTTTTAAACTTACAATGCCTGTAAACTGATAATATCTTAATATTTGTTTCATTTTGATGGTGCTGGTGGATTTACTATCACCGAGAAGCAAATGTGACGTAAATGTATTATATACTAATGTAATACCTTCACTAATATTACTGTGTATTGATATTTTCCATGATTGTTGGACTAAATTTGAAAAATAAAGCTCTTTGCAAGCAGGACAAGAGCTAAACAGCTGTGGTTGTGTTAAGTGTTTCTAAAAATAATAACAGTGCATGGTGCACTGTTATTTCTTTTGTGTTTAAAATTGTGTTAGGCCTATAAAAATCAGTATGTAAAATTTGTCATGAAATAATTTGGAACTTAAGGGGCTGTGGGCCTCAGGATTATGTGTTACAGAAATGAGATTTTATTAACATTGGAAAATGGCCGTACTGATTCAAGAAAGCTGTATTGTCTTTCTCAATTTGAAATGACATGAAATATTTTGCTAGGATTTCACTTCAAAGTGTTCAGAGTGCACAGTGTTAGACTGGCATGCAATTACTGCAAGCATGGGCACAAGCAGAAATGTATCTGGCTCCAAAGATTATGGCCTTGGATATCAGTGTATTTTCTTGGTGCCCTGTGACTTGTGAAAATATTGATTAGAGTGAAGATAATATCGTAAAGGGGTACAGACCACTTAATGTTTGCCTCATGCTTTATATGTATAAATGCTTATACAAATGATTATGTTGTGGATGCATCCTATGATATTTTATTCATCTGTGTGTGCACAGAAGATTCTAGAAGCTCCAGAGTGCTAAAAATGAATTTAACCAAATAATTTTTTTGATGATGATGACTATGAAGATGATGATTATTACTACAAACATGCTTACCACGGGCAGATTTTTAAATGAATAATTACTATAAACTGATACAAAAATGATAAGAAATGCACCATCCTGTCATGGAAATCTTTAATGACATGACATTGGAAAGTCCGTGACAACATACAGGTGAAAACCTACTTCCATTAGTGCAGATTTAATTGAGAAATTGTGTAAATATCAATGGAATTCTTTATCTGGAAAAGCCTTTTTATGCACCCTTCAGTTGTCTCTAAGCAAACATTTAAATATTTTTCTGATTTACAACTTTTGAGAGATTTTAATTAGGATGTTTTTCTGCAGTTATGTGTAGAGAGGCATATGTGCTCTTGTCATGCTAATTGCATGGCTGTCCACCTTGGGACACTCTTCAGCTGTGCTCCTTTTCCTGTATTTCATGTTCAGGTCTCATCCTAACACACAGCGGGGGTGTGACGGAGAGCGCACCTTGGCTGAGAGTTCAAGAACAATCTTGGATCCCATAGGATTAGTATGCTCTGATTTTGATCACTTTGATTCTAAAATGGATTCTAAAGAGCAGATGTGAATTACATTTTTATTCAAGTATGTCTTAAAATTGCTTCAGGCTAAAGTAGTTTAATCTTCCAGTAAGATACAGGCAAATAATGTTGACACAGTTAATAAAAACAGTTTTAAAGCTTAGTTGGAACATTCTCCTTGGCTTGGAATTAAACACAGCTCAAGTGCAGTTTGCTCTCATCCATAATGGCTAGTTAAACATTGTTATATTCATTTTATTCTGAAGATACCTCTTGTAAAATGTTTTAATACAAGTATATCTGGCCTGCAGTATCGGTCAGAAAGCAACTGCTGTTGGCAGTTATTTCAGTTCTAATGTGCAATAACACAGCAGAAGCAATTCAGTGAATCACAGAAGTAGCTTCAGGGAGCCCACAGGCCATAGAACTAATTTCAGCCTGTAAATAAATAAAAGATGTGAAAATACAGTTCCCACTTTCTCAGTGGAATCAGAATGACAAGGTCAATAGACACGGATTACTGAACTGTACACATTTACAATATTGGTACTTGTACCACACAGAGTATAAATATACAAATCCTTCCCACCCTGTCAGTCTAATGAGAATTATGTTGTTTACAAAATAGTGATACAATACTTCAGAGAAAAGCAACATAATTTGCTTTTGTTTTGATATGCAAATAATTTTCATGATTCAAAGGAACTGATTTTGGAATATATCCTGGTAATGGCCATAGAGACTGCTTTTTATTTTCTGATTCAGCCTGAGAAAAATATCAGAATTCGTGCTAAAGTTGCCAACAGGAAAGTAAGAAATAAAGTGTTCTACCCGTTTCCTCATTTTTACTATGTTTCAGTTATATTTTATTTATAAAAAATAGTTCACAACATTAGGAACAAATAGGGGGGAACAAAAAAGCCAAAGAATTTAGAGGAAAAAACTGTTTTGTTAAATTCTGGTGCCATTTACTCTCTGGGTTACAAGAGTTAGCTGAAATGCATAGTAATATTTTCTCTGGTGGCCATTTTCCAGGCATATGAGATCAGAATATCTTTCTTTTTTTCTTAAAACCTAAGAAGTTTAATATTCTGAGGATGTAGTTAACAGTGCATCTACTATAACATAGCTGGAGCCCCCAGATCTGCAATTTTTTCCTGGGTTATCATTTTATTCTATTCCTACATCAATGAGTCTTTTGTTCTTGGCGAAGGAACAGTCCTTTCCTCCTCTTCATAGCTCCCAAACAATGAGAAAACCTTCCTGCTCAGCAAAAAGAACACACAAGAGCCATTCAGACCAATTAATTCCTACAACTTCTGCATACTGGCAGTGATCTCTGTTTCTAATTTATTTAGGCAATTAATAGATACAACCCCCTTGTCTCCTCCCTTGCCTCACCTATCTTCCTATCTGTTTAGACTCTGAAACTTGGGCAAAGTCAGACAACAATAAAATCCAGAAATTAGGTTGTGATAATACAATAATACATTTACACTTGACCCATATTGCCAAAGTCCTTGATAATGTCATTTAATTGCATTTCTCTGATGAAATCTTATGATAGGACTACTTATTAGCATTGAGTATCTTGGAAATCAATCTTATGATATGCTTATGAGACATATTTCGATCTATTTGAAATGAAAATCTATGTCATTACAGTATATATCACATAAAGAGTTCCTTTCACTGTCCAGACTTTTACATATGCCAAACATTTTGTATCATTATCAATTGACTTAATAATTTTTCGTCCTGCCTCACTGGATAATGATTCTCTGCAGCTTAGTAAAGTTCATGAAACAAGAGGAGCTGTTGTCTGTATAATGTCTGCCCGATTTACTGCAGAAATAGGTAGATTTACCATGACTGAAGGAAAAATCCAGTGGAAAGGAAATCTTCACATTGAAGCAAATGAATATGCTGCCATGAAAAAAAAATTCTAACTATCTCTGAATTTTTGCAATGGCAAATGTGCCTTTTAAACCACTATTGTCACATATTAATTTTAATTTTCTAGAACATGTCATATTTGTTTTTAAAACATTCTATTTTGCATTCTCAGCTATAGCTAAATCCAAGGGACTTCTATCTTAAAAATATAAAGTCCTATCTAACATTCAGTACTGTGGGAAAATCAGATACAAGTATATTGGAATAGGCATTTGATGTAATGGATGTTTTTACCTTACATTTTCTCTCTTCCCTTTTTGTTAATTGGAGAGTATAATCCTATTTTCTCACAGGAGCGTGCAACAATAGATTAATTAAGGTTTGGAAAGTATTCAGATTCTAGAGTACCAAGACCCTGATTGAAAAGCCCCTGAGAAAATCTGTGTGATTCAGTCCACAAGGAGGAATTGAATACTGACCAATAAATAAGGCCTATAAATACATATTGAAAGCCCAGAGAACGTATTGAAGAACTGCGTGTCAGGTAACTGCTGTCTCTCTGCTGTTCTGTGTAAAGGTACAGTGTGTGATTCCAATCCAGATACAACACAACAGTTTTTCAGCTTGCAAACAGGGATGCCTATGTGAGTTTGCGTGAAAACGTAAGCTCATGACAACTGGATAACCAGTTTAATTTTTTGTAAACAAGCAAAGAAAACAAAACTTTAACTGAACTGTTAGAGCTAGAAAGGCAGAAACCAACTGAAATATTGTCAATATCAAACTATAAATTAAAAAAACCCAAATCTGCTCTGAATTTATCTTCCCAGATCTTTTTGGTTATATAATGACAGTTTCTTTCTGCTTGGTGGTTTTTTTTTTTTGGTTTTTTTTTTGGTCTTCTTTGTGGAAGACCATCAGAAATAATAAAGGAAATCTATTCTTTTGGCTTTCCTTTAATTAAGCTGTTAGGCAGTTAATTAAGTTTAAGCATGTGAGTGATCTGGAAGGCTTCAGCAGAACCGCATACACGCTCAAGGTTAAACATATGTTTTGGTGTTTTAGTGTTGCCTTGTAGATGACATCCAGGAAAACCTAAATGCTCAAATGAAGAATGATTTAAGTTAATATGATATTCCGCAAACTGGTGTGAGTTTTCTTGTATGGCCTATGGCCTTTGTGGACAAAAAGAGCCTATAGCTGTGTTTCTAAGAGCTGCTCCACAAAGGGAGAGAGAAAGGCAGTTCCCAAGCAGAATCAATTTTCTCAGGCAATGCCATAAGCTTCCTCTCAGTTTCCATTGCAGCCCAGGGAAAAGTCACTTGAATTTCACACAAAACTAGAATTGCTTTACATCTGTGTTATATAAAGGACATTGTAGACATTCTTTTATTCATTAAGTTAAATATGTGATATCCAAGTTATCAGGTGTACCGTGTGAGTTGACATCTACTGTTTTTCAGCATATTAAGTTATTTTTAAAATATGATGGACTTGATTTTATTGTCGTTGACTTTGATAGAAAAAATTCCAAGTATTTTAAAGATTACAAAGAGGCTTGAGAAAAGTATATAGGTTGCAAATACGATAGCATCAAATGCAGTTATGGTGTATGTTGTTCAACTATCTAATTCAGTCATTAATCAACTACTATGGGGAGTGATAGGAGGTCTGTTATTACTGACTATTTACAGTTATTTGAGAAATGGTAGGGTACGGGGTTTGTAAGGAAGACGTACCAGAAGGCAATTACCTAACAAGTAATTTGATTAATACCATAAACCTAACCTGTACATTTGAATGTCACATGTGAAATCAAGGCTTGTAAGATGACAATGAGCCTTATATTGTTATTTACCTACTGTGTACACCACTTAGAAAAGACATACATGATTGTTATTAGTGAAAGAGAAAATAGTGCTTTTTTCAAATGTTCTTGAAATCTTAACAGGGTACGGTGGTGTCAATACAGGTACTGGAGTTACAGGATGGTTTTTCAAAGCAACATACTTAAAAAATGAAAACCAAAATACATTTCTAGATAGAGGTACATCCAAAGTCCTGCAGAGCTTCCGCAAGATGATGGAATCAAAAAAATGACACTATTAGAGGAGTTTGTCCTCTGCCCTTAAGCATAAATGAAGTGAAGATGTCAGCTCACATTCTGTCTTCTCTGTGACTCCAGATATGGCACAACAGCATTGTGGCTAGGCTTTCACTCTCTGTTTTTGTAAAAGTGTCAACTTCTGTTTCAAATGCACCAGTTCTTATTTTTGCTTTCCCATTCACCCATGACAGTTCACCAGCCAGTTTAAGGAAAAACAGTTTTAAGAATTCATGCCTCGGTGATATGAACACCTGAGCTCCCTTGTGTGTTTCAATGCAGGAGCTAACAAGTGAGGACAGGTGATTTGTACTGTAGATAATACACTGTTGGGTACCCCAGACGTGTGTCTATTCCTTTGTCAATGATGTTAACAAAAGGCAGGCATGCTGAGTAGTCAACCAGTGGTATAAAATATTTGTCAAATGGATAGATTTATTGGAAAGAATATACTATTGTTGCTCTTCTAATGTATTAGTAAAATGAACAGATAAATAAAACCCACAGCTGAAGGGCACCTTTCCTATGAAATGTAATCATTAATTGTTTAAAAAAGAAAATGGAAGTCTTAATGTTTCTTTCATTGACATTAAATTATGTTTAGCTTTCTCTGGAAATCCTGTGGAGCTGAATTTCCCAAAGCTATATTTATGTTTTTCGTGCAAATGTCCTGGTTTCAGCTGGGATAGGATTAATTTTGTTCTTAGTAGATAGCGCAGGGCTGTGTTTTGGATTTGGTGTGAGAACCACGTTGACAACACATGGATGTTTCTGGTTGATGCTGGGTAATGCTTGTACCAAGTCAGGGACTTTTCAGTTCCTCAGGCCCTGCCAGCAAGAGGGCTGGAGGGGCACAAGAAGTTGGGAGGGGACACAAGTGGGACAGCCCACCTGAACTGGCCAAAGGGATATTCCATACCATGTGACGTCACGCTCAGTATATAAACTGGGGGGAGCTGGCCAGGTCTGGCCGATCGCTGCTTGGGGACTGGCTGGGCATCGGTCAGCGGGTGCGGAGCAACTATGTTGTGCATCACTTGTTTTCTTTTCTCCCTTCCTTTTGGATTTTATTCCTCTTCCCTTCTGCCTCCTTTTCATTATAATTGTTATTTGTTATTATTATTAGTACTGTTTTTTTTTTTTTTAAATGGTATTTAAATTATTAAATTGTTCTTATCTCAACCTCTGAATTTTACATTCCTTCCCAATTCTCCTTCCTATCCACCTGGGTGAGGGGGAGTGAGTGAGTGGCTGCGTGGGGCTTAGTTACCAGCTAAAGCCCTTAGTTTTGGAGATTAGTGGATTTATGGGGGGTGAATACAACAGGCTTTTAAATCTTAATATCTGGAGAGTATATTGACAGGTCATACTTTGATGTGAGGACCATTTCTTAGTTACAGCACAAGGAAATCATTAGCATAATAATACATCTGACATGTAAACATTTAGACCAGAAGTATATAATGTTAATATAGTAACTATATATTATACTATATAATATACTATATGATATTATATAATATATGATATATAAGCTAAAGACATACTCTCAAATTACTTATACTCTACCTTTCCTCTCTTTCAAAGTTTAAGATATAATATATAACACAAAGCCTGTGTCCTCTTAACTGTTTCAGAGAAGAGGACAAAGGGAAATTAAGGAGTGACTCTAAAAATGCTACTGTAAGAAGAGCAAAAGTCCGTAAATGCCCAGAACACTGGCACCAGCATAAAATTCCAGAAGCAGCAGTGGTGTCAAAGAGAATTTCAAAGTTATAAAACTCATCTCACTCATCCCTGTTCCAAATCTTGACATTCAGAATGGAAATTTAGAAAAATGCTTTCAGACTGAATACTTCATTGGCATTTTTTCCATCTCTTTTATTATTCAGACAGAATTTGTTTCCTTTTGTTTTCAGTAAAATCCAAGTCGATGAAAACTGGAAACTTTACTGTGTCAGATTAAAAAATGATGACTGAAAGATACTGTGCCCTTTCACAAGATAAAAATCAGGAGTGAATTAGCTAATTGCAGGAAGGACCTAATCTATCAATTAATCTACTAACATTTTGCTTATTTTTAATATTTGGGATAGCATTTTTCTTCTAGTTTTCAATAGAAGATTTGTTTAACACAGAACATGATGCATTACTCATACTGCCTTTCCAGTCTTACACACTAATTGTAATCATCATATGATGAGAGTGCACGGCTTGTTAGGCTCTCATGAGGGTAGAAGCAAGAAAACAAACTGTTATAAGAAACAATTTAGAAGGCTGATAGGCTTAGCTCTCTAGGTGGGAATAATTTTCCACTCAATACACAGTTGGGACCCATATGCAAAGAAGGAACACTGTGGGGAAAAAAAAGCTAACAAATCCATAGCAGATTTTAGCGCATCTTTCACCACTATTTCATTCATACTGCTTGTTTGTGGTTCCCGAAAAGCACACTATAGGAAGCTGAAAAGGAAAGACTTTATTACAGATGTTTTAAAAACCATACTCTGTGTTGCTTTGAAGTGCTAACTACCTTTAGCTTTAACAACAGTAGTATGCTTAGGACCACATTTGTGATATTTATATATGCCCTTACTAGAGGAAAGTGTTATCCACGAATATAGCTGGCTAGTCAATTCTTAATGACATGTTCTTTAAATCACATAAAAAATGGCTCCAGTCTGAAGACTTGTGATATAAGTAAGACAAAGGGGCACCGGACAAGGAGCTTTCTTAGTAGGGGAAGCACTTTCACTTCTATTGTCTATGGTACTCTGTGCTAACCCAGCTGCAATGATGTCAGGAACATACTATAAACTCTTTCTTAAAAAAATAGCAACTTTTGAAGAGTGGCACATGTGCTGTATCTAAGAATACTGGACCTTTCTTGACTAATCTGTTCACTTTCTAACTATGTGTCTCCAAGGCTTTGTATTTGCTCACTGCTTGAGATTTCTTCTGGTGTTCAGGCTTCTGGACAGCTTGGTGGGCTTGGTAAAAGAAATGAAAAGGCATTGTTTTCCCATCCAGGCTGCCATCTGTGGCATCTTTCACTGTAGATGGTCACCAGAAAGAACATGACGAATGGATAAGGATTGGTTTCTTACTTCAGTTGGTAGAAAAGGGTTGAGGGCATCTAAGTCATGAATGTTTTGTAGCAAAAATCTTTTATACGTGCCACCAGGGTTTGCTATGCTTCCAAGCTGTTGTCTGCAATGTCCATTCTGCAGGGCAATTACAGCTGGACTCTGTGAAACTGTTGTGTTGAAAACTGTCTGGGTCACAAGCCTTTTCAGGGTGTACATTTTTTGTAATACTTTACTCCTAACAAGCCAGATTACATTCATACACCAAAAAAAAAAAAAAAATTGTAGGAAACATGTCTAAAAATAACTTGAATAGAAATATAGTGGTTCTACAACAGAAGGGGGACTAGTACCAAGAGTTCATTGTATTTAATGAAACTCACATTTTACATTTTGTGTAAAATCCCTGTGCCTTCTGACTTGCACAGAGTATGGAGTCTCAGCAGATGCACAGGAATATTGACCTATGAAATCCACTCCCTAATCTGGAAAAGCACATGTCCTCCTTTGTTCTTGACAGTAACTAGTTCCTTCTCTGTCCTGACAGTCCTCAGATTTTTAGTAATACCGTTAGGGAGAAGGACTAGCCACAGATTTTGATTTACAGTAAATTTGAAAGACAGGATTCTTGACAGTACCCCTAGCACCATGTTAGGCTTTTAGCTCAGCTTGTCTTTAGCTCAGCACTGACTTGAAACGAAGCATGTCAATCACTGAGTCGCCAGCACCACCCCCTGCACTATCTGGTTTTGCTTTGAAGAGGCCTCCTCTTCAATGCCTGGTATTACTCGCCTTATGAAATCTGGCAGGATCACAGCCTAAGACAGTACAGCTATGGGCCTGTTTTGCATTACTTAGTGCAGTGGACACACGGTTTCCTGCCACAGGGGGAGATTCAAAGACAATTTGAACTCAATCTCAAGAAAAAATCAAGAGGAAGACTGATCGATGTCAATCTATTTCTGTAATTTAACCTACATAATGCCAATAAGTGCTATTTCTGTGAGTAGGTGTGGTCTTAAATTACTAACAAAAGTTTTCTTCCAGGGAACCTCACTTACATCGATGCTGCCCCATTAGCAAGAGGCAAATCTCTTGAAGTATTGTCTGGTTATGACTCTCCTGGATTCATTCCGTTCCTTCCTGTTCTTTGGATTCCAACTTTGTCTTGAGGTAACATGATTGTCTAAGATAATAAAGTTTCCCAAATTCATCTTCTTTCTGTGTGGGCAGCATTGCTATGCAAATTTTTTTCAAAGTATTTGTGTTTCATCAGAGAGTAGAGTTCTTTAAACAACAGTATTATGTTGTCTAGAAAAAATGTGAAATAATGCTTATGGATTATTGTAGGCAATGTGATGTCAAGAAGAAACATTTTAAAACATTAAATTCCAAAACATCACAGAGTTTACTGATGATTCAGTATCAGTGTACATATGTCAAGTGTCAGTATAGCACACTGCTGATGATTGCAGCACCTTCTTCTGGAGTGTTAAGCTTTGATTTTGAAAGAGGTAAGACAAAATATTAAATGCATAAGGTATATTCATTTTTCTCCTTTATTAGTTAGTAAACTCACAGAGCCATGATTCTACTGGTCATGGCACTACAGATTCAGAGCATTTCATCAGAAGCTTGTGAAATATACATAGTTAGTCAGACAGTACATTTGTGTCAGAGCTGCATGTCTAAGATGCACAAATACATGTGATATGTGTACATATGCAAAAAAGAATGTGTAAGCACATTTAAAAAAAAATAAAATATAACTTTGAACTCTTTATTCTCAGTGTCTGTAGTTCCACTCTGTTCCCATTGATGCTGAACATGCTTTGGTGCTTAATCAAGCCAGGGGTTGCTAGGCATACCTTCAGTTTTAATTTCTAAGAGTAGCACTTTAGTGTGACAAGTCCACTGCAAAAGATTATTTTTTTACTGATTTCCTGAATACTGCTAGGTGAGTTGACATTAAAAACATATTATAGAAGTACAAGGATACTGACAAGTGACAGCTCTAGGTCAATAATGAGGGAAGGGTGAAGGTTTCTTGCCTTAGTTACTGTGCTATTGAAGTAAATAGCAGGCAGACCAACTTTGAAAATGGTCCTTTTGTACTGCATTTGTTTGCATGTTATTATAGGACATTACAGAAGAACTGCCATGCAATTTCAACTTGGATATAATTTTAGGTTCTTTATTCTCAAGCCTGCATTTAGCTGATTCTTTTTGTGCTCTGTTTGGCACTGGGTTTCTCTGCTTCACATGTCGCATCTAGATACCTGTCGATTCACTGCAAATGTTAGCTAATATGAACCACAGTTTTCTGGGTGCTGTCACTGTTCCTACATGAAGCAAATAGGCTAATGAGAGACAGTATCACTACGCTTTATACCCAACTTCATCTTCATTTTGCTGTTCTAGACTTGCACAGATTTTTGCAAAAAATAAGATTAAATGATGTTTTGAATTTTCTAGATCTCTTCTCAATAGGGTGACTGCTTCACCAGTAGCACAGCAGAATTACCAACCCAGACATTCTGCAGTGGTTGTGTTCTTCTGTACTTTCTATTTAGCTCTTATTTGGAAAAATCTATTTTGCCTATTTTTTGCTGTGTCATTCTCTGTTGACCTATGGCACACAAAAACCATGCATTCACTCAACATCTTAGCTCTTGAGGATATCCTCATGTCCATTAGTGAGTGATCATATAACTACATTGCTGACTGCTCATTGCTCAGAGTCCAAAAAGTGCACAATTTGATAGAGTCTTACATCTTTGTGAAATATCTGTTTTTGAATTCTGTCTGCATCAAAAGAATTGGAAAAAATTAATTCCCAGAACTCTTCAGTAGCTTCAGACAAGTTAACACCAATGTAATTTGGCTAATACCATGCATACTAAATACTCAAAATTTTCTTTCTGTATTTTCAGGAATGAGTCTAGAATGCCATTATTTTCCTTATCCTGCTACACTGACTTCATAAATCCTATTATGAAATGCTTGTTTTTCTGTTCATCATCCCAACCTCTGCTCCTCAGTCCATTTCTGACCGGTGTCTTCCACATCCTTCAAATGTGGACCACAAAATTCAACAGAGAGGTAGTTTCCTCTACTAAATTGCACAAGAGGTAAAACTTTCCCTACTTGATGTTCTTCAGTTTATGCTCATAATTGTTACATGAGCTTTCTTTGCTGCAGATTACTCTGACAGCTATGCTGATGTAACTATCTACAATGACCCATATACCTTCCTTTGAATCACTGCTTTCCAAAGGCCATTTTAACCACTCTTGAGGTATAGCTTGCATTCTTGGTTTCCAGATGGAGAACCGTAATTTGGGCTGCTTTAGGATTTCTTTAACCAAGTAATTCAGCTTATTATTTATGACCCACTGCACAGTTAAATTTCTGCCATATGTCCAGCCTCCTTTTTGGCTTCACTTTAGGCTTGAAACGGATGAACATTTTACTCCATTTCCATTAACTAGCAGTTAATTTTTGACAGAAAGTTTTAATAATTGTGTTCAGTTTGCATCTCTTGCCAGTCTTTGGTCAGAGTAAAATAATAATAAAGCCATGTGCGTTGTTCACTGGTGTGTGTTAGCTATGGAACCCGAATAACAATAATATTGTATGACACAGTATTGCTAAAAATTTTTCACTGGCTATGTTCTTGTACTAAATACACAAATTTTGTTTGAATAAGTAGTTGACAAATGAAGATATTGATTTTAATGTCATTTCACCAAGGTCTCAATAAAGAAAAAAATGTAGGCAATAGGATTTGTATAAAATTAGTAGACAGAAGCATTCTATATATACATTACATTTAATGTCTATATGCATTATATCACTGGAGCACCTACTCTAAATTGCTTTGGACAGAAATGCTGTTATATGAAGAGGAAACTAAAAACTTCCCATGTTTGACAAGAGTGATTTTAATTATTGTTATTCCTTTGCAAAAGACTATTAAAAAAAAAAAACCAGAAAGAACTTTAAAAATGTATCAGACAGTAGCCAGAACAAAAAATAAGATTAGGAGCAACGAAAAGGAGCAAAATGATAGTAAGGTTGGAAAAATGAACATTATGTAAAAAAGAATCCAAAATTCACAGTCAGAAAACAAAATGAAAGAGGAACTCACCTGAAAAGCACATAAGGCTCATAGAATTAAACTTAGTTTTTAAAATGGGAAGTTTTGTGATATATATATCTGGGCTGTCTGCATAATTTTCACTAGAATATTTCCTGTAATTCACTAGAATATTTCCTCATGGTGTTGCCCAGTAGGAAGCTCAGGGTCCTAAACTGGTGTAGTTTGGCCTTCTTTTTAAAAGATACCTGCAACTATAGGTAATACTGTACATATATGTATTACTAATGTTTAGATCATTTACCTAGAAGCAGAAATGTTGGAAGGATTTTCTGGCTCATTGTGAGGGGTTTGCTGTCAGCGTTTCCCTTCACAGTAGACTAATCATCAAATTATAAAACAGTCAAAAGGAAAGAAGACTCCAACATATGAGTTGTTAACCCAATATACTGTCTCCATCTAGATCAATAGTGGTCATCAATATAGAGTGATCATCCCATGGTATACTTCTAGCAGTCTGGACGATTGCTTTTCAAAGGTTGTATTTAATAACCACCAGTAAATGTAAAATAATCAATGACTTGCATAACCCTGTTTTGAACCTGTTTACCTTTTTGGCCTTTACAACATCTTGTTATGAAGAGTTGTACAACTGAACTATATGAATTATGATTTGATTGATTCACACACAATATCCTCACTTTAAGGACCCCTTCATTCTTTTAATACAAGTAATACACTCAGTAAGTATTATTTCTTATCCTCTGCACTGTACCATTCACTAGTTAATTTCTTTCCATGTGCTTTGCTCCTGCCATTCTCTCTTCCAAGTTAACTTGTCCTGACTACTTTGTACAGAATGTAAAAAAAAAAAAAAAAACCACCAGGAAAATGTGCACACTTGGATATGTCATTTAGATGTTTTTCAGGCAGGTGCCAACTGACTTCTGAGTTTTCCTAAGACTGGCAATGGTGGTCACAGAAATAGAGACTTCTGGGGTCATTTTCTTAGACTTAGTTAAAGTGTATCCAGTTAAGTTTGGAATTGACACAGACCTCCCATATATAAAGACACTAAGGAGTTAGAAGGAACAAATAGTTTATGTCTGATGTTAGTTCTACTATCTTGTGCATATTATTTTTAGTAAGAGAAGAGAAATTCCACCCTTTCTTGAACTTTGTCAGCTTATCTTTCTCAGGTTTTTGCTAAGTGTTTTAAATGAAAGAGAATGGTTGTTTACTGTTGTAATAGTGGGGTTATTGTCATGCAGTTCTCTTCTCATTCTCTCTAGGTCTTTTACCTTCCTTTCTGTTTTGTTGTTTTTGGTTGTTTTTTTTTTTTACCCAACTGTTTTTATCTTTTGCTAATGCTCAAGTCTTCATTATGCTCTTTAAAACTTCTTTCCTTCTACAGTGCTCCTTTTGTTATATATAATGGGTCAAAATGATCTCTGGCACAAAGCCACAGTATTAAACCAGGAATTAATATGGACCAGTATTCTTAGCATGAAAAATGCTTACAGTCATTTGAACACCAAAGATAAGACAGAGAGGCATATTTCTAAAATCTTTGCAAATGAAAGAGACAGGGCTGCTCTTTAAGGGAGTTTCAACTGAACATAGAAACAGACTGAATGCAATCAATCAAAAGAGATTTATTCAGGAGTCATAAATTAGGCTCTACCTTACATTCCTTCTGTCTCCCTTTCTTATATATCATCTCTTGTCCTGACATTCAGTCTGAAGTATTTCCTCCAGCCAGTAAAGAAAGATTTTCCAAACTCAAGAGTCCAATTAGGAAAAACGTTCCCCTGCCTTTCAGCATTGCATTATCTGAACCAGCTCCCTCCAGAGCACCCTCTACAATGGAGGCATTTATAACTGAAAGTATCTCAGTAGGAAAGGGTACTCACTTATTGTATGAAAAATTGAAAACTACAGACTGAACGCAGGCACAGCTTCAGTGCTGCAGTGTACCTGCTTTGTGTCTGTTTTATGACTGAGGCAGTATTCAACCAATGTAAGGAACAGACAGGGTAAAGATGGGCTGGAAAGTTCGATAAAAAGTAAGAAAAGTGGTTCCAGACCAACTGCTATGAGAAGGATCCACAGTTGCAAGTGCTCATTCCAATTTTCAGTAAGGAATTACTTCAGCAGCTTTTGTTTTAATGATTCCCTTGGCTTTTGAAACTGCCACCTTCACTGGCACTTCCAGTTCCTGCAACAGCTTCTGTTCTGTGAGTTAGCTGGTATCTCCTGGTCTGTAAGGGAAAGATTTTAAAATAACAAACTTTAGTCTCTTTCCCTCTATTCCCTCTGTTGTCAAGGTTTTGTCAACAATCACAAGAGGTAGAAACATTCTCAGTTGCTTGTTCATCATACTGTGATGAATGGTGCTCTTAGCTGTGCTGGCACAGATGTCTGTGCATCCACACTGTCATCTGGCAGCGAACTTATTGGGCTTTGAAAACACTTTTTCCTGTCTCCTTCTCTCTCTCTCTCTCTCTCTCTCTCTTTTCTCCCAGGTAAACTTCAAGCCAGAGCAATTGGCCAGATTTGCTCCCAGCAGAGGCATAGAGGCATAGGAGTGGTTCTGCTGGAAGAACTCTAAGGTTAATATGGTCCACAGACAGGAGTGGATAACCTCAAAGAAGTCAATATTTCTGCCGAAGCCTGAAACACCAAGAAATGGTGCTTTATAAATGACACCAAAGGTTGGGAACACAGACCCCATGTATTTTAATTACATGACATATAATTTAACTGTCTGTTGGAGGTTGTAGGCATATGCTGGAGAGATGCTGCAGTATATTTACTCTGTTTACAGGTTTCTAGGCTCGATAAACTTATGCTGTAGTTGTTCCAGAGTTCCTTATATACCCTTCTTTAGACATGGCATTTCTGTCTAATCATCAATTAAAAAAAAACTAGGCAAGATCTAATTCTGTTACTTCCTTTCAGTTTGTCTGTGCTATTGGTATTCTCCACCTTTCCCATCATTGTAAGTTCATTTGTTTTCCTTGTGACAGCTGATGTCAAACTGATCTGTATTTATCATCTCACCTTCAATATTTGCTGGGATGTGCCACAATTAGAGCAACTGACATTTTGCTGTAGGCAGAACCAGAATTATATTGTGTGCATTCTCTGTGGGTTACTTGTCTGGCTACCCTTTACAAACACACAGTCATTTAGATTAATTGCTAAGCAGTTCTGTATTCTGTGTTGACACAACACACCACTTATTTTGGGTCCCGGGTTTGGTTCCTGCTCCTCCCTACTACACAGAGGTAGTGTGCCTGAGGCAGTAGAGAAATAGCAGTGATAGAAGTTAGAAGGGGCAAGATGATAGAAATCTAAATCAGAAACTGAGAAATTACTCAGACCATTTCTGGCTCGTCAAAAAGAAGTTAGAAGGGGCAAGATGATAGAAATCTAAATCAGAAACTGAGAAATTACTCAGACCATTTCTGGCTCGTCAAAATGTTGTGACACACAGTTCTGAATCGTTGAGAGGTTGACGGTTGCAGCAACATCTGTACTATGCATCCCTGGTCCAGGCAGATCTCAAAGATCTGAGTACAGCAGTTGGGCTGAGCACAAAATACTGTACCTCTTGAAGACACAGAGCTCAGAGGGAGCGTATCAGCAAACTGTGTATCAGGGAAGAAAAAAAATGGCTTAGAAGAGGATAAAATAGGTGAAGGTGCAAATCTATTTTTGTTTCACGGAAATAATTTACAAGAAAATTCTATGACTTCAGGGTAAGAATTTTACTAGTTTGGAGAAGATACTAAGAAGGAAATTAACTCCATCCCAGCTGAAACCAGGACAATAATTTGAAAGAAATCTTGCTGACTTGGGATCTGAAGAAAGAGCATGAAACCCAAATCATATTTTTATAACTTCCAAGAAGCTTTGGATAAGCATCTGAACTTAAAGTTCACCTGAACTTTTAGTGCTAAGCCTTCACTGGTTTGAACACATGATCACTGTATTTGCAACATTGTCAGATCTACTGTCCAGTCATATTGTGTCACATGGAGTTTCATGCCATCAGGCATGATAGATGGAGCTATGCCATGTCAATGCCTGATGGAAACTAGCAGAATGTGGTATAGTAATAAGAAAAAATGTTCAGCACGTTAACATCTTTGTGAACCAAGTGAAAACCACCATACAAGTACCTAGGTTTCTTACATGAAGTATCTCTGGCTGAGGAAGCAGATGTCTTTTCATGTTTCATTTCTTTATAATGTATTTGGAAGCATCTCTGCTTTGTTAGAACTGCTACGCTGGTCATATGATGATGATTTAATGAGGTGGTAGTGGATCAGCTGGCATCGTGGCTCCAACAAAGTGGCTTTCAGCAGTTTAGAGTCAGCAGGTTAGAGAATGGAGTCCACAACCTCAACTAACAAAAAATGGTTACCATAATAAATGAATGGTCTCTCGAGCCTTCAGGATGCAGTGCTGTGTTAACCTCTGGACATCCTGCTCACATTTACAGTCATTGTTTGTGTTCATTTAACTTGGCTAAGCATCTAGTCACAACTTCTTCAATTGTTTCTCCAGAGCACCTGTAACATCTCATGTTCCTTGAAAACGTATAAAGACTAAATTTTTCTTCAGGCTGTTTTCAAGAAAAGTTGTGTTGCCTGCATGAAATTAGTCAATTCAGTTATTTAGTCTGTGTATATACTGTGCAGGAGGGTAAAAGCCACATGAAACATATTTCTGTACATGGACAACATCTTTCAAAAAGGAGATTAAAATCTTGAATTCCAGCTGTTCGAGTTAGACACCAATATTTACTGTCTACAATTATATTTATATTTTCAGTTTGCTTTGAAAAAGGGAAATTCAGGTGGAAAGCAAAAATGCTGTAAGCTATTGCTAGCCACAGCTGGGGAGAAGTTAGGGACAGACAATGAAGTCAATGGTTAGAAATAACAATTCGCATTTTCATCTATCTCTAAATATTTAGAACTCTATGCACATTTTATCTTTTTTTTATTTTTTCTTTAGAGTAAGCAAGGGATTGTAGTGAGAAAAATTACCTTCTGTTGGAATCATTGTTAGAATTATGCACACAAGTAGTTCGTGTCTGCAGCAGAAACAGCAAATTTCGAAGTGAGTACAGGCTGAGAACAATTGCCCCAAATTTAACTTAATTATCATAATTTGCCTTTTTTTTGGTGTTTAGTGCTTAAGGTGACATTTGAAAGCTTGTTAAATGGCAAACAAGTATACGTAAACTCAAAGGTGTATTGTGCCATTGTGAAGTAGAACAAATTCAGAATAATGCATCCTTCCAGTACCTCACAAAGAGGTTAGATAAACTAGAGTGTCTGGGGCTAGTTAATTTAATTACATGCTCACTGCACATAGACTCAGTTAAGACTCAGACTCCAGATTTGGTCATAAGCTTAACATTAAGGATAAACATTATAGATTAAACCTCCCCATGTGTTTAACCTAGCCTGAGAAATAAATATGTAGTTTTCCTTTCCCAGTGAACATTTTTTATAGGCTTCTGTTTGATCATCTTTGGCATGTAACTCCTTTTACCTTCCAGCCTTTCTTTTTGGTGGGCTTTGCTGGTTGTCTTGTTCATTGTCTGCTTAAACAATCAGCAAAAGTTAGGTTTGTCTGCTGACTATTTCAAATTTATTGGTCCATGTTCAGAAAATGAGAATTTTGTTCCTCAAACAGAAAGTAACATTTCAACAATTGGTTCATTTATCATCAAGACAAAAACTAGATTGCTTGAGAAAATGAACCATTTCACTATGGCCAAGGTGTTAATGCCTAACTATTCTGAAAGGAGGCTGGGACTCCAAACAGTAATGGTGTTATGTGGTCTAAAGATAAACATGGGGCAAGGTCTGTCAGAAGAGCTACTAATTTGTATTAAGTCAGCTAATATACTTACAGTCAGTAGCAGGCACTCATTACAGCATCACTCTGGTTGGTCCACTGTCTAACCCCAAGCCATAAGCTCAGGGCTGGCTCATCACTCATCCCTAGGCAGGGCGCCATGCATCCCTGGTGCTCTGTCACATGAATGGCAACTTCCCACCCTTGCTGTTCTAGTCTACTTTTCCTAAAGTGTCTGTATCCAGCTATGGCAGCACTCCAGCTGTTGTAAGCCATCCCACCACGTCTCTGTGATCCCAAAGAGATCGTAGCCCTGCAATACCAAGCAGATCTTCAATTCCTTCTGTTCATTGCCCATGCTGTGTGTGCATTAGCGTACAGGCACTTCAGATGGGCTCCGCTCATGCTGATTTCCCAGGAAAAGTGTGAACATATTCACCATCATGCTGTCCTGTCTGCATTTCTTTATTTGTGTGTATAATCTTGGGGTGGCCTCCTTTCAGCCCTGGTTTCTTGGTTACGAGGTCTCACTTGTCCACAGCACCCTGCACACTTTGCTTGCCAACCTATGTATTTTCTTGGGTGTTTTTTAATGAAGGCTATTACCAATCCTGGTCATTGTGAGTGCAAACTAACATCAGAGAACATACATCATGGGTGAAAACTGGCAGCAGGGCTAGAACTGACATCCATTTATGCTGTACGTAACTTGTAACATTGGCAAAATAAATGTGCTTACATCATTAGATGAACAATACAGGATCTTAAAGACTAGTAATGGTCATCTTTCAGGGTTATCTTGGGTATTTGATGGAAGCTGTGTGTTACTTTCCTACTACTCTAACCAACAGCACCTGATAAACAAGGACAATATTCCTATTTAAATGGGAAGATCTAGTAACTTATTCTATATGAACTTACAGAAAAAAAGAGTTACTGTATGTTTGTTTTAAGTTTAATTTAATTTTCATTTAGAAGTCTTAGTTCAGACTGTAGCACCATGTTTGTGTTGTGCTTTCACTTGAGCCTCACAGCCTTTATTACCTTTTAATTCATTATCTGAGCCGTCAAATATGTTGGACGATAACACTTTAAATATTTGGGCTATATGTATCTTAGATTGCATGTTCTTCCCAATAGTCCAGACACGGGATGACTTGGAATAATAGTAATTTAGAGCTGGCTTCAAGACAGATGCTATGACTAGATACTAAAAAATTGCCATGCAGTTCATCATCATTTAATATGCATATTAGATGTAAACCTCTGTTCATTCAAATGAGTTATCTTAGTTTCAAATAGTATATCAGTCAAAAGTAGTAATGAAAGAGATGAACCACTCCTTGCGTGGTTTTTGGGTTGATTTCTTTGTTTGTTTCCTGCCACTGATTACAGTACCAGTTGTCAATTCCTAAATTTCTAGCTTTCAAGAAATCTTCTAAGGTGCTTGGAGGTTAATGTTACATACCCACTGAAGTTTTAGACTTGGTTTGAAGAAAATTCTAGATTTATCTTTTCAATTTCAGTACTTTGACAATAAAAAAAGGATATTAGTTAGGTTTAATTCTGTAGTGTGCATTTTGTGCCATACATCTTCCCACTTTTGTCATTCTGAAATGGGGTGTGATACAGACGGTAGAAGAAATAACTTGAAGAGGGCTGCTGACAGTCTGAAAGAACCTTCAAGGCTACTAAATGTTTCCTTTCAGAGCTTCAATATGTATGTTACACATACATAAATTTATATTGTACTCTTGCATATTTAGGTCCTCAGATTACTGGGTATTTAGACCAGGAAGCAAACAACAAGAAATAATTTTAACCTAGAGTAGCCTCATGCTTCAAAGGAACCAGAAAAGTTTGCCATGGCAACTTGGGAAGGGTACATTTTTGTTTTTGAGAAGGAATGTTCTATGTCCTAGCACAGGAAAGGTGCAAACTAAGTCTTTTCTTCACTTCTGAGAAAAAGAATAAAGTGTCCCTCTTCAATGGTATATGCACTGTGGTGTTTGACAGCATTGTTTTTAGAGTTTGACAAGTACCTGAGTAGTGATAAGGCTGGGTAGCAAGGAGGCTAAGGGGGGATCTGAGAGCTTACAGCAGTTTGAAAGGCAGTCACAGAGCTGACACAAGTTGTACTCTTCTCAGTAGCACCAGATGAGATAATCAGGGGCAACAGCTGCAGGCTGCACTTTGGGACATTTAAGTTGCCTTGCTCTGAGCCAAAGGGCTGACATAGGTCCCTTCTGACCAACGTTTCTGTGCTTCTAAGAAGAGGAAATGCACCATACCAAATTATTACATGGTTTAATACAGTGTTACCTTCTTGTTATATTTTGTCAAATAACTGTATTAAAATTCTGAGCTTTAACCTACTAATGACAAGGTTTCTATCTTCTCACTATTTCACATAGTCATCTCATGACACCAACTCAAAACTTTTCTTTTGTTGTCAAGTACAGCTCTACAAATAGGAAGAAATAAATATACTAGACTTAGAGATTCATAGACTGTGATGCCGTGAAGGGCAGCTGTCAGCATCTAATCTAACCACCTGACTGCAAGGATTTTTCAAATTATTACTTGTGTGAACTAGACACATCATTTAGAAAAAGTTTCAAATGCAATATGGCATTTCCAGCGAACTTCTAAGACGTAATTGCAACAGTGACCATGTCTTTTCAGTCTTTACATTTCCTCACTCATCAAATTTTTTCAGACATTATCATCAGCGATTTGATGTTTCTTTATATTCTGCATTGATAAATATATCAATTAACATAAATCTGAGATCCTATCCCATATATTCCTCATTAGACACAGAATCTTCTGATAATCATTCACTGTTCACAACCCTATGTAGACCTATCCATTAATCTTTTCCAATCTTAATGTTTGCTTTTTTGTTTTTTTTACCTAAGTACTTCCTTTCAGAGTCACATCTCATTTTGAAAAACATACCATGATTTGTTTTTCCATGTAATCTTTCCCCTTTTCTTTCTTCTGATGAGGTTTCCCACATATTTTATCTGTGGTGATTTCATTTTGATGTGCTCAAAAAAGTGGGGACATTAGCTCAGCTCAGGGTCAGCCATAAGCTCATCCTCTGATCTCTCCCCAAACTGATGAACATAGTTAAATCTGATGTCCTTTGAACCTCAGACTGATTTCGTCTGAAGCTTTTCTCAATATATCTTGCTTTATTTGAAATAGCTCAGTCAAATTCTGTTTCTAGTAATGAAAAAGACACTCACCACCCACCCATCCCACCTCCCTGAATATAGCTTTAAAAGCTGTCTAGAAGTTTGAAGGGAGCTTATGGGAATAAAGGTACATTTTGCTTGAATCATGACAAATGAAGATGTGGTTAGCTATGAACAAAATTAGTGAAGAACCAGTGTAAAAAACTACTTTCAGATAATTGTGCAAATCAGATTCTTCTGTCTTCTTATTAATTTAACAAATAATTGATTTTCTTCTAAAGCACTGATGCTGGTTTCCATTTGCAACATATAAGCTGGCTATCTTCAGCTCTCTTTCCTTAACTGTAATGGAAAGGTTTTTATATTTATAGGTTCATCTTCTGAAGTGTGACCAAATGACAGTATATGAATTTTCAAAAAGTGGTCCTGATGTGTACCACAGCATCTTTAAGTGATGGAACTTCTCCTTAAAGATGTCTTAAGATATTTGCTGATAGAGATTTGATTTTTTTCAAGCTTAATTTTTTAATAGGAAAAAATACCTAGGAATATTTTCATGTATTCCTAATTATATTTGCATACTGTTCTAACATATTTCTCCTAGAACTGTGATGAAAAAGTCCAAATACTGATCTCAACTTTATTGTGTAAGGCAAGTAACTGGGTGGAATCATTCTGCATTTGTATTGCTCAGCTAAGAACAGAGGGTACTGTTCTTAATGGTTAGTAACTCTTAAAATCATACCCAACTGTTTATATTACCTTTTTCCTGAAGTTTGAGACCTCCGATGCAGTGATTTAGAAAACTGCACGAGGGAAGCATCACGTGCTTAGTCTTTATTGCTGCATCGTATACCAGGTCATTAATCATTAGTAGAAAGAGTAAAGGTCCCAATTTAGTGCCCTGGGGAGACATCTCCATTAATCAGTTGCCAATTGGAGGGGACACAATTGACTTTAACCTGCTGGCTATGGTCCATAGGAAAAGCTCTGACCCATTTAATCAGCCTGGAATGTGTTCCATAACCTTTCAGGTTGGATCATCAAATGTCAAGTTCTGTTGAAGGCTTTATTTAGTCAACCATGACTGGTAACCTCCTTATCTTCTGCTTTTTGTGTCAGAGGTACAATAGTTTTATCAACACATGTGCAGTTATTTTCTTTTAAAGTTGCCAAACTGTGTTCTGTCCAAATGGTTTTGAGAGATTTACTGTAACTGTGCTGGTGTCATATTTTATGCACAAACTCAATGAAAATGTGAAATTCATAATTGCCGTCTTTTGTCTGTCACTAAATAGTAAGTATATTTAGTGAGCTTCAATCCACAGTAACTTCCTCAGAGACTTGACAACATTAATAAAAGAGCCCTCTTGTTTCTGATATGTAGTGTATTCTTTCCTTTTCTCTATTGACTGCAGTATGTGATAGCATGGTGCCATCATTACTGCGCTTTGCATCACTTAATAAGGAACCAATGAATCCAGAACTTCTGATGGTGCTGAATGACACAGTGAATCAAGATGGTACTGGTTTTGGTTGGGTTATTTCTTTTCTTTCTGTGAACTTGCTTCATCTGCCAGTTGGGGTTACCTAAACCATTTTGTGACTTTTTATGAAAATACCAAGTAATATCTGCTGTTCTGGAAACAGTAAATCAGAATCCCTTCTGAGGGAAGTACTGTCTTTGTATTTTGGCTTAATCAGAAGCAGCAAGCCAAGTGCAACTGCAGAACAGCGGCAGTCCCCACAATAAAATCTCTGTGTTTATTCTGTCTGATGAAACAGCTATCTGGCATCTACAGCTACCTCATAAAATGGGAGCAGATTGATGAGCTTAAGTTATTGAGTGTTTCTTGCTTCTGTGGGCATTTTGTTGCTTACAGCTGTGTAGGCAGTTTTCTTTCTCTCTTTTGCTGTTTCTCTCATTCTCCATTTTTGCTGGGAAGGAATGCTTTATGTTTTCAACCTTTTCATTTCACAAATTGGTCTTTAAAATGCCTTTCTGCCTGGGTGATAATAACAGTGAAATAATTTCTCTCTAACTGTAGGTGCATTCATGAGCCTGACGGAGTGAGTGCAAGCAGTAAACTGTACATTTAATTAGTGGCATTTCATTTCATTTTCTAAGTTAGGATCAGCATCAGGCTGTCATTAGGTCTAAAAGGATGTATTTAAGAAACAGTATTGCATTTCCTTTAAAAGATCCTTACTAGATTTGAATAATAACAGCCTACAAACGTATTAATGATAACGAGTATGCAAAATGTTCTGTACAAAAAAAGACCTGACAAGCATGAATGGTGACAGATGATGACCGGAATTTTCAAAATTTATGATCATTACAATGTGAAAAAGTAATTATGAATAATAAAAATCTGTTGCAATAATTAGCTGTAATGAATGCTCATAGCAAGATAAATGAACTGGAACAATTTAAGGCAATAACACATGATTTGCATTTTATACTATGTCAGAACATTTTATCATTACACAAGTCAGCAATATACTCATATATTACCACAATTTTCAACTTTTTAGTCATGTACCTCATGTTCAAGTCTGTGCTGTCATCTGTAGATAAAGGAAAAGTGATAAAAAGAATTAATAAGGCAGACTTTACTGTATTTAAAATAAATATTTTCATGTGAATGTTGGTTTCGTACATATGCTAATAAATCTGTTTGTAATGTAGGACTCTCTACATAGTAGTAAACCATTTTTGGTGTGGGAAGGAGTCTGTCTAGTGTGTCAGTGTGCATTTTGTACACACTAGGACACATCTGTGATGGTCTTGTGGAATTTTCTATATATATTCATTCATGCTCTTCATTCCGAAAGCAGGACCTGTTTGAAACAGTGAGGTTTCCCCTCGCCAAAACTGTGTTTTAGTGTGTTACAGTAGGCAAGTGTTCAGAAAGCCTAGAGCCAGGGGATAGATTTGGAGCTGCTTTAAAGTTTGCAGCTCTGTCTTTTTCAAATTCTTTCCAGCAGTGAACCATGAATTTCAAGATGATAAGGTTACAGCAGACTGGCTTTCACTGTTGGGTAAGAGTAGTCACTCCTGGGTGGACTGTCATCACCAGCATTCAAGGTCACTTTTTTCAATACACTGGTCCTTTCCAAAGGGCTGTAATTTATCATTCCTTAGACATGTGTTGTATGAGATCTAGGGGCATCTCTATGATTTACTTCAGTTTTGAGTCTTTTTCACTGGTACCATCATTCTGCCAAAACACAAAATAGGAGAGCTGGTGAAGCCCACAAGGCAAGGTGGCTCTCCTTTTTCTATTCTGCTATTTTAAGAAAATCACTCTGAGGTTACTGAACTGGTAATACTTCTTAACCTTGGCCAGCTGTTGTTTTGCTAGAGATACTGTTCACTCTTGCATAGGCAAAAAGCTTTTTTAACAGTTTATTGCTAGTTCCCTGCTATGAATAAACCTGTCATGAATTCTTTACTTAAGTCACTGACTTTCGCTACAGCTTGCTCTAACACTCATGTTATCTCATTTGTGAAGCAGTTTATGACATAATAGGCATTCAGGAAGTGACATTACTCTATGAAGTTGTGACCCAACTAGTGTTGAAGTCTGTAGTACTCTGTCTGCTAACTATAAAGAGAACTGAATCAAGACTTCCAGAAACATGTGGCAAATAAGTCCTCTTCTTACACTCTTGTAGGGCAACAGAAGCTGTCCTGGAATCTGCACTGAATTTTTGCTATTGAGCTGCCTGCTTTTTCTACAAATACTCTGAAGCTGAGGGAAGAATTCTTGAGCTTGCATTTTGTAAGATGTCTTTTGAGCAGTCACATTTGCCAAAGGCTTAAGAGTAATTTTAAATCTATTTTTTAAAAAATAATAAATAATATCATATAATCTTAGGGAGGTTGGTATCATCACATTTGATGCAACCTTTGTTTTTCTGTCATCTGAATTGAGTATTAATGGCTATATTTTCATTCAGAAGAAATTTAGGCTGATTCTGCCCTTAGACTACTTATACCCTCCATTAAAAAATGTTTTCCAGGTATATTGTGACCTAGGAAGCTTGTGCCATCTGAATGAATGCCCAGGTAGAGACCTGAAGAAACCCATTCAAAACATCTGGGAGTTAGGGTCCTTTGATTATATTTTTTGTATTACAGAAATTTTTGGATAGTAGTACAAGGCCAACGGGACACATTTTGATTACTTGTTACTGTTTCTTCGTGGTAGACTTCAGAAAGTGCAGTGTAATACTGAGCATACCATAGTCCCAGTCCTTGTTCTGTGAGTGGTTTTTTTCCCCTCTTAACTCCGAACAATTTGTTTTTTCTGGGTCAAATGAATTTCTGGATAGGCCAAATACTTTCATGTATGACAAGGACAGTAGGACTTCAAAACATATATACCCCAGGGAATGGCTTTAAACTTCTCCTTTTGATAATACTCTTCCTGACATGTTCAATGCATCCATCACATCAAAGCTTGAACTTTTTTTTTTTTAAAGAAACAGCTTAAGTCTGTTTTTCTTAGAGAATGCATGGAGGTTGTTTAAATAATAATAATAAAAAAATAATTATATTCTTTCAGAACAGGAATTGCAATATGCTTGAGCAGAGACATCTGCTATTTTTATTTTCCATTCCTGGGGAATAGAAATTTGCTGTAGAAGATGATAATTTAATGTGAAAATCTACAGAATACTGAACATGAAAACCAGTGGGTACAGACAATAAAAACATCAAATTGGTCTGAGATTGTAGCTCCATTCTGGATAAGAGCATGCAAGAACCTGGGGCAAGTTTACTCAGAACTAAGCTTTGAAATGGTGCTTACTTGGGTGTCCTGTCTGTGCTATGCATGACACTAGACATGCTTCTCCCTTCTTATGGCTTGATTTTGAATGAAGTAAAGATCCTTGTTTATGACTAGAGTTTATATGTACACACTGTTCAAATTAGGAAGAAGAACTGCAGATAAAGGCATCATTACTTTGTAAAGAAGCATATAACTTACTTCTTCAGGATTGCCCTCTTTACACTGAGTTGCCACATGCCTGCTTTTGCAAGCTGGGGGGCAACCTACAAAACCTCTGAGGGCTACTGTGCAGGTGCACTAACCCTGTAACCTGTTTAAGCACTTATAAAAAGAAATGTGTGGGGAAACTCTTAACACATAATAACTCTTTTTTTTTTTCTGTTTTTCAATGTTTAACAACTAAATATACTCATATTGTTCATATTGTCTTGATGAGTAGCTTACACTATTTCTTATTTTGTTCTCTTACGCCTCTGTTGCCTTACACTGTGACTGCACGCTGCTGTTAAGAAAGGAAAATAAAGATTTTAGTGAAGTTTGTAAAGCTCGGTGGGAATGGGCCCCTCCGTTCCCAGGGTGAGTGTCAGGCCTGCCTATGGGAAAGTCAGTGAGACCCACTTGTTCAGCTGAGTCACCTGGGCATTTCCAATAGAGTAATCTGGCACCAGCCCCCATGCTTCTTCAGGCATGACCGCAGTACTGCCTGCTGGGAGGAGCAGTGGGACCTGTTTCACATCTTCTACTGAGCTCCGACCTCAGCAGGAGGGCAGACACCTGCCCAGTCAGGGATGCAAGGCGTTTCTTCTCTGCATACTGGGACCTCTCAGGTTCTGCTGCATCAAACACCCAGAGGGAGTGAAGAAGCAGGTAGCTTTGCCTAATGTGGGAGGGATCGCATCACCTCTGTGAGAAGCAGCTGCTGCTGGATCCCAAACCTTGCCAAGTTCAACGGCAGCTCCTGACTTCAGGGCTGGGAACTGTACACCCACGCTGTGACGTACTCCATGCTGAATGCAGTCAAGAGCACATAGCTCAGTTAGGAAAGAGGCCAAGGAACACTGCAAGTAGTTGTTTTCTGGGCAGGTTTTGCACAGTATTGATTACAAGTGATCAGTGACTGTAACAAAATTAGGAAAATTAAGTTGTTCGATGTTATAAATAAATCATCTCTCGAGTAATTTATGTTGATAACTCTTGTTACAGGGTTACTTATGAGTTTCCTCATGGAATCAATGTTGCCATATTTGCAAATGCTGTTTGAATAATTAAAGACAATAAGATTTTAATAATTTGATACAGACTCAGAAATGCAGACTATGTAGGCCACTTCTGTCTGACTTATTTAAGTCGCTGCCTCCAGGATCTGTGTTTTGACCAGCAGCTCCATTTACAACACAGACCTATGTTACTTATATTTTTATATTCTATGTAGTTGGAATTTTTTTTATTGTATAAAGTCAGTGTTATTTAAAATAATTTGATGTATGAGAATACTGAAACTAAACAATTTTCATAATGTTTAGAGCAGAAATGTAGTTTGAATAGACAAATGAGTTCTGCTATGTTTATCTCTGCACTATTTTGTACTGGCAGCCTTTTTTTGTTGCTGCAGCTTTGTGACTGCACTGAAAAGGCATATAACCTTCATGAGATGCTTCAAATGCAAAATGGCTTAGGTGCAGTCCTTAGTTCTATGTGATGGCTCTGTGGTTTCTGTGATCATTTGTGCTTCTGTCACACTTTCTTTTCAGTATTGTGCTGATTTTGGCTGGGCTAGAATTAGTTTTCTTCCCAGTGGCCAGTTCGGGGCCATGTTCTGGATCTGTGCTGGAGCCAGCACTGGTGGCTCAGGGAGGTGCCGGTGGCTGCTGAGCAGCGCTGACCCAGAGCCGAGGCCGTGTCTGCCCCTCACCCCCCAGCAGCGAGCAGGCTGGGGGGCACCAGCAGCTGGGAGGGGGCACGGCCGGGACAGCTGACGCCGGCTGGCCAAAGGGACATTCCGTACCGTATGGCGCCATGCTCAGCGGGTAGAGCTGGGGAAGGAGGAGGAAGGGGGCACGTTGGGCGTGATGGCGTTTGTCTTCCCCAGTCACGGTTACCCGTGCTGGAGCCCTGCTCTCCTGGGGGTGGCTGTGCCTGCCTGCCAGTGGGGAGGGGGAATGAATCCCCCTCATTTGCTTTGGTTGTATGGGTGGCTTTTGCTTTACCTGTTAAATTGTCTTCATCTCAACCCTTGAGTTTTTCTTCACTTTTACTCTTCTAATTATCTTTCCCATCCTGCTGCAGGGGCAGTAAGCGAGTGGCTCCATGGGGCTCAGTTCCCAGCTGGGGTTAAACCAGGACAGTGGAGTTCCATAGACCATGGTGTGAGGATGATGGGGGATGGCTGGTGTTTTAATGCACCTTATGGTATACATTATGCTATGGAACTTCTCCATAAGCATTGAAACATTAAGACTCACAATCTCAATTAAATCTTATCTAGCTGATAGATATGATATTTTTCATTGTATTGACATTTCCTGTCATAATGTTTAAAGCTTGGTTAACCACTTTAAGTGAAGTAGCAGCTCCCCAAGCTACACTTTAAGAAAGAAGGAAGGAAAGGAAAAGAACAGACTCAGCACCAGCAGTCTGTGTAGAACAGCATATAAAACAGCAACTTACTGGTACTTTTTTAAATGAGCAGAATTCTGAGTCCCTGCAGGCCTGCGTGGGATTTATGGTGTCCTCCAGAGGAAGGGAAAATTATCCACTTGCAAGTTTACGATTCATGCTGTGTGTTGTAGCTTTGGTGGGAAGAGCTAAAAGGCAATACTTTACCTCTGCAGATAGCAGGAGTGCTTACTTTCCTCTTTTTGGTTGGCACTGCAAGCTGTATTTTTCATTTCTCTGAATTAGGATACTTTTGGATGCCTAACCATTGTTCCTGCTGACCACTTCCATGACTAAAATCTCGGTTGATAAAAATGGTGAGTTCACAGGTCCCAGATACCATATCAGTCATTTTGTTCCCTAACAAAATACATCCGTAACAAAGTATGTATTTGCAGAGATGCAGTGAGGAGAAGCGTATCAATGTTTTGGCAGTGCTGGTAATAGCAAATTTGTAGAAAAATAGTGTAGCATTGCTTTGTGATGAGCAAAATTAATTTAAACATAAAGCAGTAAGAATCTTCCTACAATAGATTATTGCATCTCTCTATATACTTTGTACAAGATATTCCAGACTGTGGAAACCAGTCTGGTCATAAATTTGTTCTGCAAATCTTTCAGGTATTGACTCAGATTTTTAACATGTCTAACACTGCTTTCTTTGTGCCTGATATATATATATATATATATATATATATATATATATATACATTTTAAAATGGATATAACCTCACCTTTCCATGCACAACAGATGCAAATACATGCAAGAGGGGGAAAAAAAGGAAATGCTCACTGTTAGCGTTATGCTTCATGAATTCATGAAACTCTGGTAACATATATGACACCAAGGTTCTCTCAGTGAGCTTGCAAGCTAAGTCCTTATTCCTGTAGGCCTGGGGCCCATGGGCTCTGTGAGAGCATGGAGTCTGACTGCACGCAATAACTTTGCAAGGGACTGTCTGTTCTCTTTATGCTATTCACCTCTAAGTGAAGCCAAAGAGATCCAGAATCCTATTGGCACAGAGGTACTGTATTTCCTAGTTTAACCTGTGTTTTTAACCCACATAACACCTCATTAGTCAGGCTTTATGGGTGTAATCCAGATCCCATTGATCTCGGTGGAAAATTGCCCAATGATTCCACTGGGCTTTCGATCACCGCCTGTACATGTGATGTTAATTTCACCTTTAAATCTTGTGCAAACCCACTTGGTTTGTGACCTGCCTAATTTTTCAAAGTTATACATAACTGGGAGTTAAGTGAAAAACATGTTTCCCTCTGTGTACCTGAGACAGAATCGTGCCAAATCTGCCACAAAGTGGGAGGAAAAGAAAAAGTTTCTGGATGTGAATCTTCCCACTACCCCACCCGACTTCTGAGTCTGGAGGACCTCTGTGCCATGGAGGTTCACAGACTTGGCTTCAACACCTGGCCATGCCGTCTAGCTCAAAACTTGGCCTGGCCTCAGAAGTGTTTTTCCTCAGAACCGTGGGTGCCTCCCACAGAGAGCCAAAGGGGATGGAAAGCTTAAGCAGTCTCATGGGGAACTTAAATCCTAATTCAGGAGTACCAAAAACTGATTCTTTGCAGCTGTGGAACAATTTTTTCTTTCCTGAATTGAGGGAAGAAAAGCTCAATGAGTTCCAGTATATTTCTAGGAGCCAAATTTTTTATTGTACTTGGAAATTTTTATTTGATCAGCAGTCTTGAGATTTGAAGAGGATTATTCACCTCCCTTCCTTGTTTCGAGAACTAGCATAAATAATCCATTTAGCGATAATGCTGTGCCTCCCAATGTGCTTGTTTATCATGAGAGTTCTCCAGCTTTCAGTGGGCTATTGCACTCTGATTACTGGCTGGATTTATGATGCAAATGTCAGGCACGAACTTCGTCCCCCTGTTTTCAATCCATGTTTTTACATAGATTTCAATGATGCATTTATGGAATCACTGGGAAATATTTTAAAATACTAAAATTCTCACAGCATAACCAGGTTGGAGGTTAGCTCCAACATAAAAGTTAACTAAAAGTCCATAAAAGTGCTGTTTATGTATTGTTATGTTCACCACATTTTCTCTAAGGGTCATCATGTGGGTTTTGGGGATTCATATCAAACACATGGCCATTCTCTGTAATGTCTTTTCACTTATTTTGTTTGTATATTGCATCTTTCTCTGAAAGAATTTGAGATTTTTTTAGGGGATCTTTGCAGGTAACAAGGCCCTCTGACAGGAGTAGGTACACCAAAACAAGGAACAACCAGTGAAAAAGGTTGCAGAAACCAGAGGGAAAAAAATCTGTCTTCATTAGTAAGACCTATGGGAATAACTGTAGGAAGAACTTGTCCCAAAAAACTTTCATACTGTGGTTAGTGTAGTTCAACCGACGTGATCAAAATCAACATGGCAGGCACTGAACAGATTGCAAACTAGCTGACAGGTCTTCACTTGCAGCTGTTGCTGCGGATTCAATCAAGTAACTGTGATTTCAGGACTTCAGTGAAGTGCAGACTTCTAATATAGAATGGTAACTGAAGAGGAGGTAGTATTCTTGGAAGCAGTTTAATAGCTTAAACCATTAAATTAAGCTATTTGGATTAAACTATTATTTGCTATTTAAAAAAACCCCTACAACTATTATTTAAACTAGATAGTTTAAATTTAAACTAAATATGAAGTAGTGTTATATTGCTTCTATATTAGCACTGAAATTTGACCTCTGTGAGAATTATTATCCAGTCTCATAACAGAGCAATATATATCCTGTTAAATTAGAAAGCCTTCAGATAAGACCCGCAAGAAAGACCAAAGATTTGAAAAAAATGTTACTGGTGGTACGAATTGTGAGAAGCTAGATCTGTTTAGCTCACACAGCTACAGTTAAGGAGGGCCTCGGTGATAACTAAGGGTAGAAGTATCTACGATCCAAGTGCGGGTGGTGCATAAACACAATCACCTTGCAGGATATGGATCTGTGCACCCTATCTGCAGTGCTAATGTAGGAGATAAAGTCTGCATAGCTTCTCCAGTAAAGAAGAGCACAAACTTGATGAAAAGCAGCTGTATGGTCTAGCAATGAAGATGGAAAGATATTAGAAAGATTTAGAAAGTAGCCCACTGAAACAATTTACCATGTCTTGCTGTGCCCTTTCCATTACTTCAGGGTTTTTCTTTTTTTATCATCAATTTGGACGTTTTTAAGAGTTATCTTCTAATTCACAAGAACTAGTTTGAAAAAGCCCAACATTCATGACCACACTGAAGGAGTGTAACAGATATTCTGAATTTATTATTTGTGGAAACATACTACTCATGTTTCTTACAAATCTGTTTTCAGGAGCCTTGGATCTAATAAGTATTTTAATTTGTCAGAAGTAAGCATTTGTGTCTACAGTACATATGTACAAACAGAAAAGACTCAAACCTGTAACATACAAAGGCACGGACCACAAGAGAGATCCGTTATTGCATACATAAGTGCTAGTTATATACAATCACTTATCCATCCAAGTTTGGTCCCCAAATGTGCCTATGTGCACCAAAACACCTTTACAGCCAGTTCACACTCCACTGAGCTGTTTATCTTCCTCCATGCTCATCTGAGGAGATTTCTTCCCAGATACTTAAGATGTGGGAGGCATGCCCCTCACTGCAGACAGGTGTGCACAGAATTGATTTGCAGGTGAGCTCAGATAGCCAGATATAGAGCTAGTTGCTTCCTCACTATATTTTAAGGCATAATGACTCTGCAGCCTGGCATCCAGACAATGAACAAAGCCTTTTCTTTATCTCCACATCCAGGGCTTGGGAGCAAGCAGGAAAAGCCTGCACAGATTTCAGAAAAGACCCTTACACAAACCTACCCAGATGTTTCATTTTTGTGTGGCAGTTTGATTTTTCATAGGTAGAATGTTAGGGCTTCCTTAGTGTTTATGTGGGCAGGGTGTTCCCAAGTACCATTAATTTCAATGAGTTGTAGATGTTCACTGTTACTAAATTTGAACTGGATAAGGATTTATTTTTTGTATCATGAGAAATGAATAATTGTAACTGAGTAATAATGTTATACAAGTAGGTGATTGCAGAAGTTCCAAGAAAAGAAAACCATGGGTCTCAGGCAAATCCTGTGATCCCTTATTTTTACCAGGAATTGCCCACTTGGTATATCAGCAAAAAGATTACAATAAACTAAGAAAGGTATCTGAGTGACAACATAAAAATTTATCTTTGGCTTAAGAAACTTCAAAGTTTTTGATTGTTGTGCAAAGAGAGAATGCATTATAGGATGTAGTAAGATAAATTAAAGTCATTGGAAGACTTTTTGTCTGAAACACCGCATAGTTTGGAGATAGAATAAGAATTCTTGTTAGCTGATTTTTATGTTATGCACTACCGTATTTTCGAAATATACCTGGGATAGCCTATTCATATGAGATTTCAAGACTGAAAAAAAGTGGGAAGGTGAAATCCTCTCAAGAAAGATTGAATGAACCGTTCCTATCCAATTGTGAAGAATTCCATCAGTTCGAAAAAAAAATTAAGGCATGTGTCCAAAGCCAAATTGCTATAATCACGTGCACCTAAATGTGTCCCTAGTTACCATGATGAAATCTGTAATCGGAATTATATAACAACATCTGAATGGGTCCTTTCTACAACTAAAAATGTTCCCAAATAGTTCTGAAAATGAAAACCTGAGATCTTTATTTTAATTCCATCCTTGTCTTTCAATCTTTTGATTTTTAAGCATCATCATAACCAAAGAGATTGAATTATACATGTGGCACTTAAATTCATGCTTAGATAGGCAGTATTAAGAACAGGTATAATCTTTGTAAATAACACCTGGGGACAGATAATCAGCAGTTACATTGATTTTCCTGCTCAGGTTTTAGTCACTGGCATTAATCAGAGCTTTATCAAGGAACAAACACTTCTGTATCAAGAGATTTTGTAGATTTTAATAGAAAAGTTTAATTTTAGAATAAAGGGAGCTTTGGACTGCATTGTACTGCTATGTTCTTTGCATGAAAACTTTACATACATTGCTTATTTCAATCCTGAGGCAAATGACAAATGCTGCTTAAGCAATGAAGCACGTTTCTGAGTTCCTTCCGAGTACCAACTGAAAATTTGTGAGGAGCTCAGACGATGATTTGGTCCCTACAGCTCTCCATTTACTATTTTCATCTTGGAGACAGAAATCCTGTGGCATTTATAGCACCCCCCCCCCCCCCCCCACACACACCCACACACCCACACACCCGAGGTACTGAGTGCTCTTGCGCATGTGTATTGGCACAGTTACAGTTAGGTAATCAGTGCTTACTTCCATGAGAAAGACACTGGGAATGGTATGAGAAACTGCTTCTCCAGTGGGCTCAGCTGTGCTGGGTTTGAGCCGCTGAGGAGCATAGGGTTTATTCTGCCCTGTGTAGCTCTCCATGGCTAAGAGCAGTCTAAACAAAACTCAGGAGCTGCTTTCAGGAATGGGATTTGAACATGTCTCCTTTGTGGGGGGAGTGCACTGCTGGAGGACGATGTGGTGCTGTAAAAATCTGTTCCTTACTAGGTAACATTACAGCTGTACATTTCGGTGCAGGAAATGGCATTTGTACATGGGGGATAAAGCTCACACTGAAAAGGTAAAGAGCCATGTAATGTCCTTGTCCTGAAAAAGATTAGCAGTGCCATTAAGAAACTTCCTTTCTTATCTGTGCTATACCCTTAGGACAGATGGGAAAGTGACTCCAGGCCTCTCAGAGAGTGTGTCTCTCCCCTTTCCTTTGTGTGCTGAGCTGTGCTTCATTAACAGTGTCCACTTGAAAAGTCTTGTTAAGAAAAGGCCTCTTCTTGTGTAAGTCTCCTGGGTGGATTGCATTCCTTATAAACAGTTTAGACAAAGTCACCACACCTTAACACCCCTGGTAGGCAACAAGAATTTGAGGTGAACTCCTAAAGGCTCTTTTTAATGAAAGCTTGCATTTGGTCTTTCCTTTCCTTTTCCCTTTCCTTTTTCTTTTTTTTGTCTTTAATGATTTATATTATTTACCCTAAATCTGCAGATATGTATCTTTGATGAATTTACTTCTGGGACTTTGGAAACCAGTCATCACATCTTTTTGCTCACCTTGAGCCAAATGAGTTTGCACTGAAGTCTAAAGTGTTTGACCTTCATCAAAATCTAAGCCACTTATAGCATTATGACTCCATGTCAATTAATTTTATTTAATTATTATAGCATGCCACTTGTTGGAAGACAAAATATAGCCCTTTTTTGTCAATACAAGCTGCATTGCAAGCATGGCTTCAATGGAAACTTAAATCCATTTAAAGTCAATACTTTCATGATTTTATTAAAATAAGAACAGTGAGCTGGAATGGAATTGTCTCTTTTTTATATCAGATCAGTAGTCAAAAGAAAATCAACAAAACTGTAAAAATGGAAAACATTTTTCTTAAGTCAGAAATCCATGTTTTAAGATTTTATTTTCCAAGATACAAATTTAATTACGATTGTATTAACTGAAATGTTGAACTAAAGATGGATGACTAATTAACGGGCCTCTCCAATATATTGTTTGTTGGGAAGGGAAGAGCTTCCCCAGCTGCAGTAATTTGTCACTTTTGTTGACAGATGGAGTGCAATAAATTGTGATCTAAAGTGAGACACTCTCAGCTTCACATCATCCAGCAAATGTCTATAATGCTTCCTCTACAGGGCCTTTCCAGTGACCTGAAATATAGATTGTTGCCTGATCACTACATCTTCAGCAGAAGTCAGCTTGCTGTTAATGTTCTTTAGCACAGAATTGCAAATGGATATTTGGGAGCATGTGAAGAAATGGTTGAAAATTTTATTTCACTTGAAAAAATGTTATTAAGCTGCTGTTGAAATGTTATGATGGAGATCATGGGAGGAACATTTGCCTTCTATTAAACGAGGACATTTGAAGACCAGAGTACTGAAGCATAACTACTGAGGATGTTTAGTTTCTTTTTTTTTTCTCCCTTTTTTTTTTTTTTAATCCTTAGTTTAACTCCTTTGATTCAAATTTCAAAGTACATTGTACTGTTACATATCCCATCTATACACAGAATTTGTGTACTTTAACAGTACTTTTAGGTGGACCAGCATTGTAGCTCTGCAGTAGAATGAAAAGATGATGTTGGGTATATCACCAAGGCTTATTTAGCCTTACTGCAAAATCTTATCATATCACACAAATTGATATACCTTTCATGTTTGAAAAGAGATAGTGGATAAGATGAAGCATTGCAGCTGAACAAAATCACTAAATAATATAATTACACCAAACGTTTGTCTATTTCATCATACTTTTCTGCCAGGATTATTAGCTTGTTCCCAGCATATCTAAGCTTTGATTTCCAAGAAAGTAAGGGAATTAGGAAAATAGATTTTATCACCAACAAATGCATATTTTAATATATTTATCATAATATATGCTGAAGAGATACATATGGTCTGTGATATAAACATGGCTGTAAATATGGCAATGCAGTGCATGCAGGTACTGTGGAAAAGAACATTCTGAACATATTAATTTTTTACTGTATATATCAGTTCATTGGCTTAAATCAGGAACTGAAGTGACATACGCTGACATGTAATTTGGTCAATAACAATGAAGTTCTTAGTCAATAACACTTACAATTTTAATTTCTGTACGGATTAATATTTTCAATGAGAATGACATCCAGATAGCAAAACAATGAAACAAGTAACCTCCTAATTCAGCCAAAGAAGTGTTTTGTTAAAGTAAGGGCTGCAAAGCAATGGGAGCAGAAGAGCACAGGTCAGGAAGAAAAGAGAGCATGATTGTATAGTACGGCATAGTTTTCCTTTCCAGATGGAAACAAAATAAAAATTATAGCAATAAGGTATGGGGAGGAAAGTTATACACTGCAATACTATGTAGGCTGGAAAAAACCCAAACACCCAACAAAAGAACAGGTCATAACTAAAATAAAAATATCAAGATTAGTCATGGGAAATACCCATTTACAGCTCACATTAACTGCATGTCCAGACTGTCAAGTGCAGTTTTTATTTTGTAACTGCAGCAAAGGATGGACTATGTGGATTAAGTGATCTTTTATTACTTCTGTCAAAGTGAAAGATTAAAAGGGTAATGTATATTTTCTCCAGAAACATCTAGACTCTCTTAAGTTAGAAAAGATGCCTATGCAGAATGCTGGTGATGCACTTTGTTAGAACAGGCACGAGGAAATAATTACTTCACTAACAATTGAGGTTGTTTTCTCTTTTTCCCCCACAGTGTTCATCACAGTAGCCTCCAGCTGTTTTCCCTGGGATTCAGCCCTACTGGTCTGGGGCTTCCAACCTCCAGGGTACAAAGAGTAGTAATTTTTAATTTCAATTTCCAACACCTGCATGAGGGAGGGAGCTCTGGTCCTTGATACTGTTTAGTCATTGACTTCCCTGAAAATAGGATTGAGCTATAATATGTCCCTGGACTGCTAGGAGACATTAGGGGCCAATAAGTCTTATGATATATGCACACTATTGATTTACCATTCTATCTTTAAAAATCTGAATACCAATGGCATTTACCCAGGGGTACATGTTAAACAGGGCCATATGGAAATATTTTCTATACATCAAAACCATGTACTTGGAGTTTTTGCATTGCATAGTTTGTCAAAATCACTCAGATTGTTCTCATATACATTTATATATATATATATATATATATATAAAATAGATATGAAGATATATTGGGCTAAAAAGCTTTAAATAAGAACCAAGTGTTCACAGCTCTTTGTTAAATTCTCAAACTGAAATTTCACTTTGTCCTTGAAATATAGTTTTAGCAGATAAGGGAACTGAAGACCTGTCTAGAGACAAGACAAAAGCCCCCTTGGTGCTGCCATTGAAAAGACAGGTCTGTAACCATGCCGAAGTTTAACCTTGTGAGGAAAGGTTTGCAGGGACATGAAATCTAGAACTTTCTGTTGAGTTTGTACGCATGATGCTATCCCAATAGAGCTGTCTGTTAACTATTATAGCCAAAGCACGCAGCTTACTGCATTTCCCAATGTGCATTTTAATTTCCATTGAAAAGACCTGCACTTTAGGATGTGGCCCTGCTGCCACATCCTTTCAAATGTATACATTTTACTCATTCAAAAGCTTTGCTTTAATTTCCAAACTTGTCGTACAACAGCAGAAAAATACGTTATGGTGCTGTCCTTGAGAACATTAAAGCCAGGAAGGTATCAGGAGATAATCTGAAGATAATACCTTTCAGTGAAAAAGCTCTCCAAGGCCTGGGCACAGATCCAACTAAAGAAAGGACACCCCCCAGTACATGTTAATCTGCTCCTACTGGTATTCAGGACTTTTCTCATACTGTAAAGGATATATCCCAGCAGAGAATACCCAGCTAACTATCTAATGTAAGAAGAAACATTTTTATATATGATCGGATTAGTTAAACAGATTTTTCTGCAAGGGGAACAACTATTAAAATATGTATTTTTTATGACTGGCAGTCAGCAGAACAAGTGTTTCATATAAAATCTATTTTTCTTTTGGGACACAATTTGTTCCTGATCTTCCTAGCAGATCAGTTTCCAATGAGGCTAAAAAGAAATAGTCTCCTTTAAAAACAAAATGGTGACTGAATTAGCCTGCTTCTGTGAAACAGCAATTATTTCTGACAGGTGAAAAGGCCATTAGACACGAATTGATTTTCAGAGGTACTGTGAACTCTTAGTCTAGTCGACAGAAGCTGTGTGTGCTCAGCACCTCTGAAAATCAGGGTCAGTCTTGCAAGGCACTGAATGACCTTAACCCACAGAAAGTTTTCCACACATTTCAGGAACTGGCCTTTAGAAATGAGAAAATAAATCTGTAAGCCAAAATATGTACTGTGAAAATTCTGAAACAAGGTCTCTGAGCTGTCATATTGTCTGCTTTAAACAGCATTGAACTTGGCACCATGAGGTCCTGAGACAGACACTTCCCTGTACTGTTTCTGCTTATACTCCTGTGTCTTGTCCTTCTGAATAGTACCAAGATCTGGATTGTCATCTTCTGCTCATGAATACAGTGCCTAACACTGCTGGGCTCTAGTATCAGCTGGAACCACCAGGACATGGCTGTTCAAAATATGAGAATTATGAAATATAACTGTATAGAGAAGGGGCTGTGTCTTTGCTAATGCTATGCAGTATCTCAGTGGAAACCCACGACTGAGAACACAGGTGTGTTGAGCTCTCAGTTAGACCCCCATATTCTTCCAGAGTAAAAATAATTTTTGAAATTATGATCCACTCAGAACATTGAAATCTAATAAATATATGAAAAAGCCAATACAAAACAGGAAAACAGCAATTAGAATGAGAGAGAAAAACTAAGTAATTATACAGATAAGACATCAAGAGTTATGCACAGGAGAATGTATAATTAGTAAGATTTTTTTCTAATGTCTTCAATTTCTTTTCCTGGAATCATAGAATGATAGAATCCTAGAGGCTGGAAAAGACCTTTAAGATCACCAAGTCCAACCATTAACCCAGGACTGCCAACTCCACCACTAAACCATGTTCCTAAGCACCACATCTACACATTTCTTGAATGTTTCTAGAGGCAGTGATTCCACCCAGCTTATTTCAATGCTTGACCACCCTTTCAGTGAAGAAATTTTTCCTAGTATTCAATCTAAACCTCCCCTGGCCCAACCTGAGGCTGTTTCTTCTTGTCCTGTTGCTACTTATCTGGCAGAAGAGATCAGCTCCCACCTGCCCACAGCCTCCTTTCAGGAGTTGTAGAGAGCAATAGGGTCCTCCCAAGCCACCTCCTCTCAAGACTAAACAGCCCTAGTTCCCTCAGATGGTCCTCATCAGACTTGTTCTCCAGACCTTCACCAGATTTGTTGACCTTCTTTGGATACCCTCCAGCACCCCAGTGTCTTTCTTGGAGTGAGGGGCCCAAAACTGAACACAGTACTTGAGGTGTGGACTCACCAGGGCTGAGTACAGGGGGACAACCACTTCCCTTGTCCTGCTGGCCACACTGTTTTGGATAACATCCAGGATGTTGGTGGCCTTTTTGGCCACCTGGGCACACTGCTGGTTCATGTTCAGTCACCTATCAACCAGCACTCCCAGGCCCTTTTCTGCTGGGCAGCTTTTCAGCTGCTCTGCCCCCAGCCTGTAGCACTGTGTGGGGTTAGTGTGACACAAGTGCAGGCCCTGGCACTGAGCCTTGTTGAACCACACGCAGTTGGCCTCAGGCCGTTCGTCCAGCCTGTCCAGATCCCTCTGCAGAGCCTTCTGCCCTCAAGCAGATCAACACTCCTGCCCAGTTTGGTGTTGTCTGCAAGCTTACTGAGGGTGCAGTCAATCCCCTCATCCAGATCATTGATAAAGATATTAAACAGAACTGACCCCAGTACTGAGCCCTGGAGAACACCACTTGTGACCGTCTGCCAACTGGTTGTAACTGCATTCATCACCACTGTCAGGGCTTGGCTGTCCAGCCAGCTTTTTACCCAGCACAGAGCATACCCATGTAAGCCATGAGTAGCCAGTCTTTGTGCAGGGTCAGATTAGATGTGCCTCTGAAAGATCAGTGGACACTTGAGTCCAAACGCATTTTGGGGAAGCTCAGACTGAGGTGGGATTCCAGAACTTCGTGATGGGAGCATCTCTTGTTATGTCATGATTGCCTTTTCTTTCATTCTTTCCATAAATCACCATATATGTGGTATGTGCTATGGCCAGTTAATTTTATAGTAGCAAAAAAAAAAAAAAAAAAAAAAAAAAGCTATGCATGCAATATCAATATAAATATAAATATTCTGGCCATATATATGGGTCAAGTTTTCCAGCTAAAAAGGGCTTAGAAAATTGACTATGTTGTGACAGCTGCCAAAGATTCTCTAGTCAAGTCCTTCACTTGTGCTTCATTTCCTATCTGTATACAGGGAGGTTAACAGCATTTGATTTTCCAAAAAAATTGTTGTGAGAAAAAAGTTAATGTTTGTAGACAACTTTGGTATTCTTAGGCAGCAGGTGGTTTAAACAGTGATACAGACTGCTTACTTACATGCCTGCAGCTTCAGGGGTTTTTATGTGTGGTTGCCCAGTGACGATCACTTACCTTTTTAGTGTTATGCTACCATAACTGTAGCTGAAAAACAGTGATGTTTAGGATTATGATCGCAATAATATGGATTTTGTTTGGTAGAGTGTATTAGATTTTACTCCTTTTTCCATCAGATGAGTAAAGGGAATATATACATTTTTGGTAAGGTATTTAATAATACAGTGACCAGAACAGTAGGGCAAAAATGATGAAATTTACATAGATTTATGTTTCCTGGATTATAAGGAAAAAAATTGGTGCCGTGCTTGTGTCTTGGCTCTTGCAACATTCCTGTATAGTCTAGACTAGAAGTATGTCCTCTCCCAAGTACCAATATTTGGAAATTGTCTTAAAATGAAACTCCTTTATCAAATCCTTTGCACCACAGTCCCCAGACAGGAAATACCAACATGGAAAACCTTGATCTGAAAATTGAAAAGCTTGACTAAATTCATACTTTGACTCTTTGAAAAGGACCCTTGAGAACTGAAACGTATGCACTGAGCATTTAAGACCTATAGCTCACAAAATGAAACTTGACTCCAGACAGGTTTCATTAATTGGGAGAAGTTATGACGATAAGCATTACTTTGCCTTTCCTCACAGCAATAAAGTGTGCTAAGATTACGATGTCCCTATCTTAACTATTGTGGTAAGGAGACCATATTACTAAAGGTTTTGCTCTGTATAGTCATAATTAAAATGTACTAAACAAGTTCTGTGAGTGCTTGGAGCATTCTCATGACTTTCATCATAACAGGTCATATGAAGCAGCTGAGGCCTGAGATCAGTACAGTGACTGGTAAGCCTTCACCCAGGCTCCTGTCAAGCTGTGCAGAGCTAGACTTTTCAATGAAATGGAGCCTCCATTTGTTGAAGGGAAGGCCACAATGATGGTTTTATTATTGTCGTCTATGATGCTCACATGTCATCTGCAAGCTGTCCTTATAAGAAATGCATTTTGACAAAACTAACCCTTGCACTTAAAAGATTTGCGAAAATAATAGTATATAGCAATGTTCATTGTTGTTTTATTTTTTCTTTTTTAAATTTTTATTTATAAACACATTATCCTGCATATTACTTTCATTTTGCATTAATACTTATTGCTTAAAACATGACTGTCTTTCTGAAAAACAGAAGAGAGCTTCTAATATTTAGAAGATCTCTTGACCCTGAGCCATTCTCTTAACCCAGCTGGTGTGCTGTGTCCCTTTTTCTTAGACCTTTGCGGTACCAGATTCTGAGAAGCTGGTGACTTTTTTTACTTTTTTTGTCAATTCCTCAGAGGATTGGATAGGTAGGTGGCGGATGCCACTACCAGGAGCCCTGAAGTATGAAAATTATTTGAGAACAAGCAAGAATTAAGGAGAGAAACTAATTCAGAAATATTGCTCTGCCTTTCAGTGGTAAACACTGGATTAAAATTTCTGTAATAATCTTCCAGTTGCTTCCTTAAACTTTTTTATCATTCTACTTATGCATCTATTATTATTATTATTATTATTATTATTGGTAGAGATCAAAAATGGACAACTAAAGGATTTGATATAGATACAGCAAACACACTTGTACTTATAATGTCTATGATAAAGAAGAATAACAGATTTTAACAAATCATTTGGCAGTCAGTAAGTGAATGAGGTTGTCTCCACCATTCCAGGAGTGTTTCACTGCTGAGCTGCAAATATCCCAGTGCTTGTCCCGCCATGCATTAGCCAACTAGGAGCAGGAATATTGTTCTTTCTTTCCCCACCACTGGGAACCCAGGAGGGGAAATTACATCAGAAGCTGTCTCCACTAGCTTGATGCTGCCAGAGAACTTTCCCACACCTGGCAACTTCTGCTAGTCTGTCTGGATTTGCTTCCAATTGTCTTTGAATCACCTGAATGACTTTGATTTCAGTCTGTTCTAACTCTAAGCTCAACTATCTGTTTTTTCATGATTATGAACTATCAAAACAAAACATATGAAAAGCTACAAAAAATCTCAGATTAAAGAAAACATTTGTAGGGTGTTGATCCAGCTCTGACCCTAAAGAGATGATAACTTAGTCATCAGAATGTCCAAGAATTGTGCTTTTTTAAAGTGAGGTTTTGTGTTTGGAGATTAATATTGCCAGCACAGTAGGAGTTTTTTACAGAAATCTCAGCCTACGAGATTATTTTCTCTATGAATAAAGCTGATTAAACTCTAGATATTGCAAGAAGCATTTTGTTTCTGGTTAATACAATTAGGAGCATTGATGGACTAATTTATAAGATTGTATTTTGCTCTCGTCTGTAGGAAATTAAAAAAGGAGTAGAAATAAGGCAGCACATTTTAGGTAGCAGATGCCTTGCAATACTAAATTTATATATATATATATTTAAGCAAAAAATGTCTGATACATTCTGTCCTCCATAATGCAGTTACTTTCTTCCTCATCTGATTCTGCAAAACTGATGCTTTTGTTTGTGCTGTGGTTTCCTCAGCATTGACTGATGGATAGGTCAAAAGTTTCAACTATGACCAAAGCCAGAAATTCAGTTTAAAATAAGAGTTTTTCCTCACACTTATAGGAAATGGCAGGACACACTTACCAGGGACCAAACAGCAGTCCCTTTTTTAAGGGAAACAGGTTACATGTTACATTAGAGCTCCAAGGAAGTTTAGGGAATAAAATTCTCAATATAAGTAAAATAAATAAACAGGTAACCATTACAGCCTTAATCTATTCAAAAATAGGAGACTTATCCTATGCAGGCACTAAAGCCTAATCATCACAGAGAATCAGAGTAGTAATGAAGCTAAATATCTGTGGTAGATATTACAGTATTTTTCCCAAGCTTTTTCCCTTTTATCACCTCCCCAGAAAATGACTCATCGAGTACACGTGGAGTTGTACAACTAGCAAAGTCAAACCCAATATATTTGTTCTAAGCAGGAAAATTTCATAATCGTGTGGGTCTTAATCTTGCTTGTTTAGACTAATTTAATTTTGTACTGGTAATATAAGAGACCTTTATAAAATGACAAAAAACCCCTATTGGAATCTTACTGCACAAAAATACTCCTGGCTGAATGGGAGTATGGACTTGAAAAATACTTCTAATTGGAAAATTTCTGCTCCCCAGAGTGACCAGGAAAAATAGTAGTGTGCCATAGATGGGGGGTGGGGCAGACTACATTGCATTCTAGTTATTGCCCACTCTGCAGGACCCCTAAGAGGCCCCAGAAGCTAGAATAGAAGTACAAGCAACTTGAAATCCTGACCTGAATGTGAATACGGCAAAGATGCTTGAAAAATATGGTGGTTTCTCCTTTCCAGCCTTAGGTCAAACACAAGAATAATTGGAAGTTAAGCTTCTTATATTTAATCTTGGGTTTTCTGAAGTTCAGTCTTCACTAAAATGGAAAAAGAGGTATTCTATAAGAGCTTTTATTTTTTTGTATCTGCCTTCCTGCGTTGATCACACCCCTTTTATAGAACTGTAGAGACAGGGGCACATGGGAAAAAAGATGGGTTTTTTTGAGGTAAATCAGGCAGTAGGAGACAGAAAGGCATGATTATTGCTTGGGGCATCCTATTTTCCAGAAGAAGCATCACACAAGTAATTTGACTGGTATCATCTGTGGCTACACTTATTTGGTGACCTGTAATGATCAAGTGTCCATTTACATATGGGTGCGGATCTTGTGATCAGCCTTGTCTGGTGGGTGGAACAAGGCCCACTGTTATCAGTCTGGATCCACAGTGAGTCCTTTTAAATGCATTACTATTGGTTCACCTTTTCCATCAAGTAATAAGTTGGTTTCCAACTAAGAAAGGATAGCAAACGGGAAAAAAACAACCAATGTTCTTGTGATCACACTGTTTTGGAAGTACCTGTTGTGAGATTTACTCTACATTTTTCTAAGTCCCCTGACACAAGCCTGCATCAGAGATGGAATACAGATCTAGAAGAAGCAATGGCCAACAGAAAAAATAAAAGTTGCTTTCCTTCTGTCTTGGAAAAGAGAAAAGTAGAAAAAAAAGAAAAAGTAAAAAAGATAAAAGTGATTAAATTTACTGTTAGCCTTTCTTCTCAACTTTACTTTAGTCTAGTGCAAGATATAGCATCTCTTAACCATGGTCCAAATTCACTGACATTAGAGGAAAGAATATTTAAGATTTCAGTGAATGTATAAACAAGCTCTTATACTGTCCAGCATATTTTTTTGTATATGCTTTCGTATGTAGGATTTTTTTTGCTGCCTTTGTTGTTTCCCTGACAACGCTTTTCTATTTGGTTGTTGCTACTAGGAGGTTTTACTTAGGTGGCAAATACCTCTATAGCACAAATGTATCACAGGAAAGTGCCCACGCAGTGTGCTTTATCCTGCTCTAAGTAAAGGAAAAATATGTCATAACACATAGCAGAAATAATTGCTAGTGAGATACAATTCTATGGGTATTACACATTTAGCTTTTACTATAAATGGATATAATATCGTAACACAATTTATTGTGAATTAAGATGGTAAGCTCTTCTAATGATACCAGAAACCAGAGAACTGGTTTCTAGCATACTCCTTTGAACATTTACCACACAGCATGTACTATCCTACGTTTTCAGGGACAAGTTTCAGCTTTCACCTGGTCCTTGGCAATAAAGGCATTGGAAGGGAATAAAATATCTATAACAGGATTTTCTATTTTTATGTAATAGTACTTTAATTCTAGATTAAACTCAATAAATATACAACACTGTTTCACTGCATTCCATTGCATCAGGATAGAAACAATTAATTTGATGCTGCGTCCTACACAAAAGGAGAGATTGATTAAAGTGTTTTTATTAGTTCATGCAACAACAATAACAAAAGTGTCTGTTTTTCTCCTTAGTATTCTTGGCTGATTTAAAGAAACAATACATCAAAAAAAGAGGAAAATGTAATTCATGTAAAAGTCATTCAGATAAGACTGACATTTTTTCATAAAATAATAAAGTAATACTTTGTCTAATCTACTTATCAACACAGTGTTATCTGACACTTCGATAATAGACTAGTATGACCTTAGAGGTTAGCAATGACATTGCTTTCTGAACATGACAGTCCTTACTATGCCTTTCTGAGCCTGTCTAAAATGTTTTAATTTACATAATAATGTGGGCACAGTGGTTGCAGTATGACAAAATGAAACTTGCTAGTCTTTAGAAGTCTGAAATCATATCTGTCATCTGAAACAGAATGTGCCTGCCCTGCTTGCAACGAAGAGCTTGCCTACAGGACTCCAAATTTGCCCTTTTACAGCTGAGACATGCAAGTTATACCAAAAATGGACATAGGAAACAAAAGAACACTCTTACCACATCAAAATCCATTGCTTAAAGCTTAAAAAAAAATGGTTGCTTGAGTGAGTAAACATCTTTGTTATTCTTCCTTGAAATAAAGTTTTATGTCATGAAAAACTTGGAAAAATCAAACATCAGACCAGAATTTTAACTTTATTACTGTAAATAACTATTTTATTTTCCTCACCATTAAATGTGTGTCTAGAGATGGCCCTAGGAGCTTATTTTTCAAAAGCAGGTAAATAAAAATTTGAAAGTACAGTTGAAACTAAATTTTAATAGTTTTATAGGCAGTTAATGATCAAAATATACATTTCTTGAGATTTTCAGCAGACAAATTTCTTAAAATTAATGTTTGGGTTGTCCAACCCAATTAAAAGATTTTAACAGGCTTTTTTTAAATACTTATGCACATCTTTCAGCAGTTAAAAGCATTTGGAAATGTAATTTTTAGACATGAAAATTTGCAGGGTGAAGCTCAGAATCCTGAGTTGCTTGGTTTATTCCTACCTATTGAAGGTAAAGCATCTAGGAAGTCACAGGTGCTCTATATTTTAGGCTAACACTTGAAAATTCTGATGGGTGTTATTTAGGGAAGGTGATTTTTCACTGAAATGTCATCTTATTTATTTTTATTTTTGCAAACTATTAAGTTTCTACAACATTCAGAATTGTAATTATGTTTGAGGGAACAATTTTAACAACATTAAACAATTCAACAGCAATTATTTAGAATATTTTTATTTAAAACATAAATTTCCTATATATATTTCCACTTTCAGTATAGAAAATGTTTGATCTATTATCATTTCTTTGTATCTTAATAAATAATCTCTTCAATTCAGTTGCTGAGTTTTGGGTCTCCAGACAAGTCTCTCAAACTACGGATGCTATCACTGCTGCCAAAATATTTTGTTTCTTTGTAGTCAATTTTGACTACAATTCAAATTTTCTCTAGAAGTTTGCAAAACATAGAAATAATTAATTTGTTTTATTCAACATTTTCGGGTAAAGTCCTCATTTCATTTTCTGGATGGCACAGCTTCCATTGGTTTAGACTTTATTTTTCTTATAATACTTTTTTAAAATACTTGTATTTTAAACTCTCTTTTTTTTATATACAGCCACTAAATTCAAGCTTTATCTTTCATATAAAAAGGTGTTGGTTTTTTTTTTTTTATTTTGGCATTAGTTCTTAGTTAATTCTATTATTTTCCATCTGTAATTATTCCTTCCTATTCTCCTCTTACTGTAACTTCTCTTTGCGACATTTCATAGTACTAAAGTATCTACAGTGCCAGCCCCTCTCTCCTGTAGGAGAGGTATGGGAAGCAAATGGGCTCATGGTAGCTATTCCCAGTGCAAGATCTTTCATTGCAACACATGTTCTGGGTTTGAGAGAGGCAAATTCTTGTGTTTCATATCCAGGGTGGTGACTAGCAGTTTTCTAGGGGGTGGCATAACATAGGACTAGTGACCCTCCTATGGTAAAAACTAGGAAGGGAGTAATTTCGGACAAGAAAGTCTCCACTGTAACATACCATGGGGAGGATGATTACTGGCTTGTAAAATCAGCTGCAAGATCTGATCCCTGTTCTAACAGATTTTCAGGTGTCTAGTTGAGACACCCTCAGAAACAAATTTGCACTGCATCAGCTCTGGAGCTACGCTCTTTAGCTCTAATTTTTACTTAGACTGCCTGGTGGGAGGCAGTGCCAGCTCTGGTTTTGGGGGCTAAAGAAGGCATAGTGTGTCTACCTCATCCAGCTGCCTTCTGGCAAGCTTGGCAAATAAGTGCCTTGGTATTCTGTAGGGGAACTTCTGCTACAGCTGCTGGAGTGATGATCCTAGGCTTTTCTTACCCAGAAGGTGATTCAGGACAACTAAACAGTCACTGATACTTTTCCCACCAAAGCACAGTATGGCATCCAATGGACTGGGAAGAGAGTATCACTGAGAAAGAGGAGTCCGCTGTCTCAGATGTTGCCCTTTATGCACAGATCTGAGTAGAACTGATACTGGTGGAAACATCTGGAAATCTGTGAATTCTGAATTCACAGGATGAACCGGTGGATATTTGTATCTACCTATTTTTCTATACCTTGCTCTCCTACAAGTGATGGAAAAAAGTTTAAAAATACGATCAAACACAAATCAGTGGGTATTAACGATACTTCTATCCCTTGTCTGATATCTAAGTTTATCCACAATTCTTTTTCTTTTCCTGTAGACCATCCAATTTTTATTGTACTATAGGATTATATTTCAGTGGTGCATAGCTCTGAGAAATATATGACCAGCAAAGTCACCTGGTGACATCCTGCTTTGATAGAGTTACATACACATTGGTTTGAGATACATAAGGTATTGTGGCCTGAATTTCTTCCAAAGTGATTACATTTATGCTACTAAAGTGTAAATGGTTTCACAGAATGTACACTTTTAGGGGGAACTAACGATTTTTATTAGGTTTCAAGGGGTTTATTGGAAAGTAAACTGGCTATAAAAGGTATTGGCTAGGCTGTCCATGTAAATCAAAGTAGTTGTATCAGTGGAGCTACATTATTTGATACTGTTAAGGAACTGGTTTTATAATTCCATTTGTTAAAAGAATTACTGGTCTTACTGATTATAACAATTTTATGTCTATACTGTATTGCCATAGTTCCTGTTCACAGGAAGCTAGACTAACTAATCAGGGTCAGCTCTGTCAAAGTTGCAGATTAAGTTGCTTTTCAGTGGAGGTACAGCTGCCTTCCCTATTGCTTTGTCTTGGCTGGGAGCAAAGGTAGAGTTGTTGAAAGGAAAATATTTTTTTATGTCAAAAACAAATTATCTTGCATCTAGCAAGTGTTGACCATAAATCTTTGATGTAAGAAAGTCAAAACATCTCATGTCTTGCTTCATTGTGAGTATGCTTTGCTTTAATTGTGCACTGATTACTTTTGTTAAATTTTTTAAAAATTTATTGTTTTGATTTTTAAGCCAAAACATATCAGTAAATTTAATTGTACAACTTTTCATACTTTTTTCAAATTACCAAAGAAATATTTAACCCCATTCTGCAATGAAACCAACTCAGAATTTTCAAAGTAAAAGTATTTATTTTTTTAAAAAGCTCCTATGGAATAGTGTCTTCATGGGGAATTTCAAGCAGTTTTCCCAAATTGGCAGGAAATAATTTTTTCAGTCTTGGACTTTTCCATGCCATTTGTTGTCGAACAGCTCTGACCTAACTTGCGTTTCCAGAACCTAGGAGGCAGGCTTACAACACCGGGCAAGGGTGGTCCTTATCCAGAAGTACACTAAGTACAGCATAATAATAATAATAATAGTAATAGTAATAATAATAATAATAGTAATAGTAATAATAATAATAAAAAAGAAGTTAATTGAGTTTACTGATCTGCAGGGTGACTTTCAATATGTCCTTGAAGAGGAAAAAAAGTCAGTAGAGTAGGCATCATAGTGATAAAGTTGTTTTTCTTCATACAAACTGCAGTACAAGTTGTTGTCTTGCAATTTTCACATAAGTAATTTGTACTCTTCATTCCATGGGCTGGTTTCAATATTTAAAGTGAAGTATATAACATACAGGTGATAATCCAGATTTTGACAATTCTACAAAAAACACATTTTTTAAGATCAGACTGTATATTTGTGTGTGTCTGATTATGTTGTTGTTAAACAGGAGATTTTGCTTAAAGGAGATTTAGTTTTTTAGACTGATCTAAAGTATGTTTTCTAAATTACTTAGTTATCTGCTTTGAAAGAACTCTAATCTAAAGTACTAAATTTTGAATTAATATGATATCTCCTAATTCTCACATTGACAATTTTCATTCAGGGAGAGTGGTCTTTGTTCCTTCTAGACTAAGATATTCTTCCCTTTTCATTTAGTATTTCTGGAACAAAACTTGTACTTTTAACAGCAAGTTTCACTCCAGGTGAATTTCAAGAGTTAATTCACCCTATTCCTGAAATTACTGTCTCTATAAGACAGCAAGCTAAGGCTGATTTTAATTACTGTCATCACTTTCCAGGACAGTAGCTTTTGTGAAGACTTGGCTGCACTAAAACTTCTGCTATTGTTTAATCCATGTACAGATTATGTGGACAAGTGAAAACTTGATACAGCAGTAACTTGTGATCCGGTTTTGCGAAAACCTTTGCTATCTGATGAGAAGAAAGACAGGGATAATAACAAAGAAAAGAAAGAAAGGATAAGAAAGTTTAGATTAAAGATTGCCTTGATATCATTTTTGAGAACTGAATGAAATCACCACAGCAGCTCTCCACTCAACAAATCTTTTAGTGGCTTACCTTGACTACAAGATGTGTATCACCACATATTACTATTAAAAGACAAGTGAAAATAAATGAGATTTTAATATGAATTTTGAAGTATTGTAAACCATTCCCTCAAATTTCTAATGGTCTGAGTTAAATAATACAGGAATAACAAACATATATATGTATGTAATATATATACACACCACAGGTTTTGATATTTGTATGTTCATATATACATACACACACACACATGCACATGCTTGTATAGCTCTGTGTGTATATATATATGTCCCAGAAGCTGCTAGCCTATTAATTCAGTTGGAAGTGCATGGTGCTTTCAAAGTTTTTAAACACTTTAAATAAACTTCATCTTAGATCTCCAATGTCACGTTTCTCATGAAAGAAATGAACATGTTAATTTTATCCTCTCCTTTTTGTGGAGGCAGATAAAAAGAAACCTGTGCTGAATTTCTTAAAGGGATGACTATAAGGAAGAAACAAAACTATTACTGCTATATTAACCTGAAGGTTGTGAGGGGATTCATACCAAAGGGACTATTATGAATGGTTAATAACTACCTATATTAATCTTAAAATTAATAAATTATCATCATACTGAATTGTAATGCATCTTGTCTTCTGCCTCCTTCAATACTCTTGCATACCTGTAGCTTGAGAAAGCATTCCATGTAGGTAAGCAGTTGCACCAAACTATCTTTTTATGATGCCTTGGAGATAAAAGAAAAGACAGTTTAGAATAATATAATTTTTTTGAAGTAGATAGAGCAGGTAAGTTGACTGGAATCCATAATGCTGATGTATAAAAACATGCTTTCATCTGTTGATGTTAAGAGAGGGTCTAAAGCCTTAAAAATAATAGCGAAGGGTTATGGCTTCCTGTCATGCCAAAATTGCCCTAGTTTTCTTTCACTAGTTGAATAGTGAATAGGACATGTGTAATGATCACTGGGAAAAATAATGTGTTTGATTTTGAATGTTAAAAGTTACCGTTTTCCCTGCTGAGCCTGTTGATCAAAAAATCTGTCACTGGAGAAAACTGAAACAAACTACTTACCTGAAAGACAGACTAGTGGCAGAACCATTTTAAAACAGTAACTGAAAAGAAATCTCTGTAAAAATGTAGTGTTCAGTACTGATCCTAAAACTGGCACATGAAGGATCCAATTGCAGATTCTCTATTTACCAAACACGAACAGAGCAGGTAGACATTTTAGGACCAGGAAAGGAATCAGCCCTCATATAGGCTGGCATCCCACCCTGAGGCTTTGCATTATATTACTTGTAGAAGTCTGAAGCCTCTGCCTGAGTGACCGAGTGGATAGAATATTTTTCACCACTCTAACATTTTCTGGCACTTAGAACTTGGTGCCCACATCCCCAGACTAATAATGACTCTGTCCAATGGATGTGTAGTAAGTTCAACTGTGTAGTAAGTTCAAACTTTTTATACATATCCTTGATGGAGAATTTGCAGATGTTTCTTTAGGAAAGCCAAGAGAAAAATTGAGGATGGAAGTAGAAATTGTTTTGTGCCTTTTATGAGTATTGGCTTTAAAGTGAACCTAAGCAGACAAGGAGGTAACTTGGCCTCCTCCTTCCCTTGAGGATCATCAGAACCCCGATTCACATAGCCCTTTTCCTGAGCAGGTCAGTCATCCATGGAGCTGAATGCAGTAACTTTCCATGAATCATTAAGAATAGGTGTAGCAGATAATGATTAGCTAAATTACTTCTCTAAGTCAATGATCTGTGAGGTAAAACATGTGGAGATCAGGCTAAGAGAAGGAAAACTAGATGGATTGGTTGGACTTTACAATTAAGACGACTTTGCTCTTTATAGTTTACATTTCTGAGGATTTTTAATATATTACTGAGATAAACAATCTCCAACAAAAATAAAAACAAATGTTTTGTGGATTGAATATTAGATGTATAAAATAATCAAAGTTTCATTAGAGTAGCAAGGTCTTAACTCTAGAATTACTGAAAGAGAGAGAGCTCAATGTGTGAGGAAATTGTGTAGAACAGCAAGTTCTAGTTCTCTTGGAGACTGCTGTATGTAGGGAAACTGGTACCTTAGTTTTTGCATTTAGTATCAAGTAAGGTCTGACTGCAGATCTGTTGTGGACTCATGGTTTGGATCATGTGAGAAGTAAGGCTATTGAAGAGATGTGATGTTTCTTGTACAGTATTATTTGGAATATTTCAAAAATTCCTGGATATAGGTTGGAAAAATAGTAAGAATAATGCTAGCTCATACTTATTCCTAGGGGTTACTGCTGTAATTTTATGAAATAACTGTCAAACTAGTAAACTTTGATGGTTTATGTAAATGATAAAGAAAATTATGAATAACTTTGTAAACAACTCTCTCCCCCACTGGGCTTGGACTGAGCAAGCCAAGGCCAACTCAGCCAAAATTAAATGGAAAACTAAAAGCAGACCGTCAAACGGTGCTTCACAATGTCATGGGAATAAATTTGACAATGTAAGAAAGTTACTGAAGTCAATTCATTTGAGAAGCTTGTTGCAACACCCAACTGAAAAAATTCACATTTTCTTAATGTAGAAGTGCATAAACTAGCTCAAATGTACTCTAAAGAATGAAGAAAAAAAGAAGACTATGAGATCCAGATCTGCTTGGATGACCTAATACTCTCAGAAAGGGTATTCAGGCTATAAAGAATGGGAAAAGAATGGCAAAAAAAAGATATATTATAGAGGTTTGGAGATAAAGTGAAAAAAATGCAAGAATTCAAGGTGGGGTAGACCTTGCAAAGGATATTAAAAGTACTACTCAGAGGTTCTATGGACACATGGTTAAAAGAAAAAAGAAAGAAATAGATTATGAAATAGAAAAGACAGGTTGTGCCAAAAGAAAAAACAAATAAAAGAAAATACGTTTCTTGATAAGATAGTAATCTAGACAGAGAAAATACAGTAGAACTAAGTCATCTGGATTTCTATGAAGCATTTGATATGGTTGTACATAGGAAATTCACAGCCAACTGCATAATGTACTGAAGGTTTAAAGCAAATAGGAATAATTTTAGGGCAATCTAGTTTTGTTAATCACCTTGACAGAAAAGGAAGGAGAGTTCTACTAAAATATGTCTTGACAAGTAGTCGGGAATCAATATAGAAAAGAATTTGAGAAGACCTGAATGTGCTTGCAGCTTAGAACAACAGGAATAAATCAAATACATGAAATACAAATGAATGATTAATTTAGGTTTTGAGTTGACCTCTGTTGTTTCACTTCCTTCTGAAGGAAATCCGGATTCTGAAATCAAAATCTTGAACAAAACAACAAATTTTAGTGAGAATAGTATTGTTGGAGACTAAGATGGAGAATTGCACCTATATGAAAAAGGAGAAGGACCTCAACGTTAGTGAACAGTGTGCTGCTGTGGCAAAGAAAGCCAACAGGATGCTGGATTATATCAACAAGGGCATCACCAGCAGAGATAAAGAAGTTATCCCACTCTACTCAGTGCTTGTCAGGCCACACCTGGAATACTGTGTTCAGTTTTTATCCCAGCTATTAAAAAAATGTAGACAGGCTGGAGAGGGTTCAGAGAAGGGCCACGAAGATGAACAAAGGACTGGGAAGCCTGAGGAAAGGCTGAGAGAACAGGGTTTGTTCAGCCTTGAGAAAAAAATGTCTAGGGGAGACCTTATTACCATGTTCCAGTAATTAAAGGGTGGTTACAAAGAGGATGGACACTCCCTTTTTACAAAAAGTAATGTGGAAGAGATGAGGGGTAATGGGTTCAAGTTACTCCTGAAGAGATTCTGACTGGACACGAGGAAAATTTTTCACAATGAGAACCATCAGCCATTAGAATAATCTTCCTGGGAAAGTGATGAATTCCCCAACACTGGACACTCTTAACGTCTAGCTGGACAAGGTGCTGGGCGATCTTGTCTAGATCGTGCTTTTGCCAAGACAGATTGGACCAGATGATCCTTGTAGTCCCTTCCAACTTGGTATTCTATGATTCTATGATTTATGGTATTAATAAGAAATGTGATATAAATGTCAGGAAGGCTAGTGTGGTTTGTACATATATCTTGGAGGGTAATCCCAATGTGTCAGTATTAATGCCATTGTACTGTGGCCCCACAGATAGAAGATGATCTACTTTTAATTTTTCTCAGTCATTTTGTAAAAGTGAACGTAGAATGCGTATAGTAGCAAATTTTTCCTGATATTCTTGTATTCTGCAAAATGTGATCTTTGAGGATGCTGCAATCACTTGGAAAGTAATTGTCTCACTACAGCTGAGAAATGGACTTAGTAAGTCCTGAGAATCTTTTATTAGTTGCTTTTCCTAAGTAAATTAAAATTGAAAAGATGAGGCCAAATAACTCAAGTGGGGGAAAAAAAAGCTTTGTTTGCTCCCTCCCAGATATGTATGTGTGAATTAAAATCCACAAGCCTGTGTGTCTCTAAAAAGTTTAAGCACTGTGGCACAATAAAACCATCCATTTATAGTTTCAAAGGAACAGCCACAGTATGTCAATAACACTACAGCTTAGGGATGAAGTCCTAAGTTTGCTTCAGCGCTTGGTAATATTAAATTTTTCTGACCACTTTGGACTAACAACATTGATCCAGTCTGTAGACACTATGCAAAATAATTTAATCTTGAATTCTTATAATTAACATCAATTACTTCCCTCATTGCTTGGAAATATGCAGCTGTACTTTCAATGCTACCATACACAAAATACTGGCAAAATGATAGAGAGTGGAATCTCGTATTTAAAGACCTGACACACCCCAGCTGAAATTTGTTACATTTATTCAGTTTGGGTGCCAGACTCCCTGTCATGCTACCTGAACCCTGACCTAGAATGACCAAACCCTGACCTAGAATGACCAAACCCTAGTCATGCAAGAAAGTCTTTTATCATCCCAGCTTCTCCAGTCCTTTGAACAAATGTTGTCAATTATGTCATGTAAATATGTTGGACATGGTGAATAATTGCCTGCTAAGACTAGTCTTTAAGGTGAGAAATAGTAGTCTCTAAACTCAGAAGACAGAAAATGAGACTCCCAGTAACAATCTCCTTTAATTCACAGTGTTCTTTATTTCCCCTGCTCCTGCCTCTAAAACAGCTTTCCGCTACATTATCAGGACATGCACACTTCTGGTAGTGAAAGGTCACTGATAATTCACTCTACAACACAGTGCTTTGTGAACTTTTCAGATGTAAATTCTGTTGTTACGCTTGTTGGAGAACATGTAACTGGAAAACATAAGCCTGTTCCAACTTTAACCATCAATGCAAAAGGACAAAAAAAAAAGTATTCTTTCAAGAAGCATCACTAATTAGGTGAATGAAATTAATCAGCAAAGGGCCTGATCTGCAAAGTTGCTTTGCTTGTGACATACTGAAGAGCTTCTACCTAGTGGTTCTTAGTGAATCATGTTTTTCTAAGTATAAAAACTGCAACTTGTGCTCACAATCAGGATTATTCTGGTTTTGTGAAGGGAAAAAAAAGAAAAAATGGAGCAAAACAATTCTGATGAAAACTAACAAGCATAACTGCACTCATTTCATAGGGGTTGGTTTTAATTGCCTCATCTCAGGGCTTTTTCAGGGCCAGACTGCAACAATAATGCTTTGCATTTAAAAGGCAATGTACAGAAAGTATAAATGTATTTCATGGCATTTGCTGAACTTTCAGTTCTGGACAAACATATGGTAGGCCTTTTGTGCAGGTCATATTAGACCCAAGTATTTTAAGCTTCCCCAGAACAATGTAGATTCTTTTTTCTGATCTTTTCACCATAGTTCTGGGTGCAGACTGTCAGTTTAAAGCCAGGAAGGAGACATTTTAATTTCTAGTAAATATCTCAAGAGGGAAATGCTAGATCAAGCATGTAACATATTCCAAGAATAGCACCAACATTACAAAATTTTTCCTTAATACAGGAAATGAACAGAACTTAGATAAATCAATAGAACACCTCTATGTAGTTCCCTTACTAAGTTTCATTGTTTCTCAGTGTCCTACAGCATTTGAGTCAGTGTCATTTCAGAATTTCAGATTCCCTTTCCTGATCACAGCTTCTCTGTGCCTTTCATTGTCTCTTTCCTTTATGAATGTCTTTTGTCTTTGTGAGCACTGACAACCCTTTTCTTTTAAATAATTTCTTTCTAGTGAAGTCTTCTGCAAAGAAGGTGTACCTGGATTACAAGCAGGACTAGTTTGTTAACCATGTTTAGGTAAGTAAAGAGGTAAGAAAACTAGAGAAGTATTTGTCTCAAAAAGTTAGTTTAATTCCTTTCTCTTTGGTTGAAGTCTAATCACATGATTAAAACCCATGACAATGGCATAGAAATAGTGTTTGCAATCACTTTAGGCCAAGGGCTATACATGGGGCTAAGAGTACAGAAAGATGATCTTAATTGTACAATCTTCTGGATAGAATTCAAATGTCATGTGAACTTTAGTTTCAGTAATCTAGCACACACAGTTCCCTTTCTGCTTTTATATACTGCATAAGACATAACCGAAGCTCATGCAGGAGGAGTTCTTACAGATTCCTGTGAAAACTGTTTTTAAGAACTCTTTCTGGTGAACAGCTTCCACCCCAGTGATTGGGGAGAAAAAAGCTCCTATGCTGAGGACACACCTGATTCAAAATGGAGAATGAAAAGTAGAATTTACAAAGGAAAAGAGCTATTTCATATATTAGACTATATATGTCTGTATTGACTTGCAGGAGATATCTACACACAAGATAGTAACAATTTAAAATACGTGAAACCAGAACAGAATCTCTTAGACACAGTTTAAAGTGTTTCCTAAAACACAGTTAAACAACTGATGGGTGTCAAACTTAGTGGTTTCATTAGTTTGAATTAATGTTTTTTGAAACTATACAATTACTGTCTTGTTAAACCACTGACATTTTTTCATGAATCAATGTGACCTTTTACTTCCTCCTTTTGTGGCAAGCATGTTTCCATCTTACGGCAGATGAAATTATAAACAGTAGAGAAGGGGTCTTAGCATATAAATGAGTAACCAGAAGAAAGCAGCTTGGATGCTCTGAACCTTTATTTTATACTGCAACAATGTAAATACATTTTAATTAATCACATTAATCAGAAGTTAGTTTTAGTGCAGCTAGTTCAATATTTTTCACTGGTCATTATGTCAATTTACAACAATAATTTCATAAGTGGTTTTTTTTTCTATTAAAATTCATGGATTTAGGAGCAAGGAGAGAAAGGATGAAAGAAAGGACTTCAGAATAACACAATGTTTGTTTAGCACTGGAAGGTGTTAGGTGTTAATGGTGAAAAATGGTGGGACCTGGTAAGTAAAGATGGGCATAAACATTTACAACATCAGACATGTTCACGTGATGTTCCAAAAAACCCAGCACATCTTCACCACACAAAGGCCAGGGGACATTGAGGTATGGGTGAACTTTTGACTAGGAAGATTAAAAGAAAAAAAAGTGATTCTTCTTTTTAGAATAGGATACTATTCTTATGCTAAATTATTATATCTGAAATATCTGAGAATAGAGTACTTTCCAGTTTATAACTATGTGGCTAAAGTAATCTGCATGTGAATAAGCAGGTATCTCCCCACCTGTCTTTTCATGCTGCTGGCCAGCTTCCTCATTTCTGTCATGCAGGAGCCTTTACTTCAGACGTTACTCTGTTATGTTCTGTTGACTTCAAAATATGTCTTTAAAAACCACAACCTAATATCCAGCACCTGCAAAATATTGTGAAGCATTAGGAACAGTTGTAATGAAAACTGACTGCAAGCGTCATAACAACAGGTGACATTATTCATAACCTACAGTTATAACAAGGTTATGATATAAACTCAGTGATCATAGATGAAATAAGCCAGCTACAAATGTGAAAATATCCTGAACTTTAGAAGTAATACAACCAAGTATAATAAATCTTGCCTGCAAATGTAATAAGGCCCTTAACTGAAATGTAATAAAATCTATCAACAGCTGCAATGTATATGGAACATATTATATAGCTTTACTATGAATTATACCCCCTGCTGTTTATGGACTCCACAATGTCATGCTTTGTCTTCTTCCAGAAAATCAAATGCTATGGGACTAAGTGTTTTCCAATTTATATTAAGTATGACAGTGTGTTAATACAGAAATGTTGAGGGTGAAAATGAAATTTTGAATCCAGATGTGCTCCTTCGTCATCCTGCTAGCATAAGAGAAAGGATGTGGTCTACCACATATGGCTCAAACACTTCCTCAGCTAGACAAGGTAGAAACCAAAATGGATGTTCTGTGTAACTAATATGTTCCTCTCCTGCTAGCAATAGAAATACATACACAAAGAAAGAAAGAGTTTTGATGAGTGGCGTGGCAGGGAGAATGTTCAATCTGCCTGATCTTTATGTTACTCTCTTTTTTTGGCTTCTGAAATTTCATTTGAGGACGATATATATAAGTTCCTAGAAAGTGCCAGTTGTGACTTCTTTACTGGAGTACTATCCCAACAAATGAACAGGAAGGACTGATGTCATGTGGCTGATTGGTTGCCATCTGCTTGTGATAATCTCATGTACCTCTACTGTTCCTGAAATGACAAAACACCCAATGCTGTAACTCAGGAGGAACCTAGAGGGTTCTACGTTAAAATATCAAAGGAAGTGTTTTGATGGTTTCTTTGTGTGCAGAGGTAACCTAATCATTAGTACTGCTAAATCCTTTGCTATGGAGGACTTACCTCTGGATGTCCTGAAGATTTTATAGCAACCCATTCCAAACACAAATGTTCCCATAGAGAATGCAATGTACACAAATAAAACGCTATATGCTTTCAAAAGCTGTTTATATTGTGCCATCTTCAGCCATGCCACTGTCCCTGATTTGCTTTCTGTCACTGTGTTATGGATACAAATGTAGTGTCGTATGAAAGCAAAATGTAGTCTTCTGACACTTCCAGCAGCACACAACTCACAACAAAATCAAAATAAATAAGCCTAACAATGTAATCTCTCAAAAACAAGCTAATACAGAACATTTTTGGCAGAATTTAATGGTGGATTAACGTACCTTGCAATCCCAAGAAGGAATTAATACCTGGAGTATCTATCTTTTATGGTTGCTGTAAATAATATTGCTGCAGCTCTGTAAGTACAGTGGGACAAATTAAGTTATTTGGGAAAATTTGATCTATGAACTTCCACAAGACATTTTTTTTTTTTTAAACAAAATAATTACAGGCCTAAATACCATTAGGCTTAGGTACATCTGTAAATATATTAAGGTATTTATGTAAGTCCCACTGGATGCCAGTAGAGAGAATTTGAAATTAGGAAAATAAAATTCTGTTAAGTTACTGTAAAGAAGGAACAGTAAAAATGGTTTTTAAGAAATCTACAAAAAAAGAAAATTATAGGAAAGTTAAGGAAACTAATTTGTTTTGCCTTTTTAAAGTTAATAGAATTGTTACTTGCAACAAAAGGAGATAAATTTTTTCTCAGTTGCTTTATGTTTTTTGAGTTGACAGTGCCCTTTAAAGGCTGTCGTTACCATAGGTCTTGCTTTCATTTGAAGATCCATCTGGATTTAATAACCATTTTAAATTTTATTGTATTTTGATTTCCAATTTGGAGTTGTGGAAGACAAATGACTACTTTACTAAATTAAGCCCATGACTATTTATTTCACAAATGGATTTCCAAATAACTCTAAATCATTTGTGAACAAGTCACATAGAGTACACTGGTAATTTGGGTAGTATTTTAATGAAATTTGCTCAATGCTTTTAGTATAGTTCTTAATTTTTGACATATTTTTAACTCTTAAACATTTAGGTTGTATGAGGTAGGGCTGAGAAGATAGGTGTGAGTTTTTTAAAAACTGGAACAGAATTATCATTGCACAAAGAGTGGTTGAACCATGAGGTCAGTGAAATCATCAGTCAAAAGTTCAAATTCAAAGGTCAGGTCTATTACTACTGTTCTAAGGTTCTTCTAACTTTATTGCTCAACATGGATATGCCCTATGTGAGTTGTCATGATCGCAGTCACATTTTACTTTTCTGGTTGATACTTGACTAACAAAGGACATGGTGCTCTGAAATAACAGTGATCTAAACTTTAAAGCCTTTTCTGGGATATAATCCAGGTATTATTAAACTTATTTTGTAGATGCATTGATTAATGCACAGAGAGTAAAGACCGTGAAACAAGGTCCAATTAAACTTTTAGATCAATGCCTAGTAATTTCCCAAAGGCACTGATTAGCACATTGAAAAGGCTAAAAATGGCACCCAGAAATGTTGATTTCAGTACCCCATATTCGAATAATAAAACTTCTTTGAATTAATTTTGCAATTACAGTCCACTGTATTCAGGAACAATAGCACACCATAAACAGTGTAGGGCATGGGTGGGGAAAGGGGTCTGCTTGTATTGATGGTCTGATACAAAATATTCCCTCCTGGAACAGAACGGGAGCTCCAAAGGCACTGCAGTTCCAGGAATTCATTTATTTTCTTCCCATCCAAAGAAACAGAAAAATACACAGCTGCACCACAGTGCAATGTACTGCAGAAGTTCAGGGGCGTCCTCATGAGATGTCGCTTTTTCCTAGAGCTCTCTGGGGAGGTGTAACTGTTCACCACCCCTGACTCCCAGCTGACATGAAACATAGTGGAGCATTGAATGAAATACACAGCACCGACATTTCAAACCTTCTTCATGCCAGAAAATGCAACACCTGCACTGGACAATAGGAAGTGAATGTTTAGAGTCAAGTAAATTTGTCAATTTTTAAGCATGATACTTTACTCAAGATTCTACAAATGAAAGCCATAAATGAAAGACTATGGCAGTGAAAATCCCTCCAAACCTGATGTGTATGTAACAACTTAGTTACACTCTTTTAGTCACCTGTTTTTTTGATTAATGTACTGGTTTTTTTTTAATGAAGTGAAAATATGAAAGAATTTGAAAATTCTTACCCCTTAAAGCTCCTCCTAAAGAGAAATGATACTTAAATATATCCAAAAGAGAGGGATTATGAAAAATCCCTTATGGCAGAGTTTCTATATCTACTGTCAATAATAATTTAGTATTACAATTCAAATTTAAACCAGGAATCCCCAAACACTTGTAACACCAAAGAATATTTTGAAAATGAAACTTGGTTATTATCCTTGTCAATGAGTAACACCTAAATTGTAAAATCTACCCCATAAGTTAGATAAAGGGACGATAATGACAATCTAATAATGAATTACTGTAGCAGGCATGGAGTTTTATTAACATAAATGACATTCATTGGAAGTCAATTTCAGCACAAGATGCCATTCTGTTAGGTTCTTCTTTGTTTCTTTTTCTTAAGTTTACAATATCTGGATGTCTGTAGCATGGTGATAATATAAAATTGTTCAATATAGGAAAAGATTTTTTGATATATTTCGGTTTTGCAAGTATAAAGAAAATGAGAACTGTCTTTTAGTCCTGACTGGAAAGCTGTTATTATTATGAAGTTAATCAGTTACTTGCTGTGATCTATAACAATTATAAAATATTTCTAATTTGTGTTATTTTTACAGATTTATATTTGTCAAATCCAGCTGGAACCTTATAGGGAATTAATTTTCTTCCTTGGGATCATAGCAGAGACTTCTTTCACCTTTACCAGGTGGCACTATATTATAGATAGAGCTTGTGATGTGGAAAGGCAAACATCTTTCTAAATTTCTTAGTGTTGTTAGCGTATGATCATATTTCCTCTTCCAGACAGATAGTGCTGTTACTGTCATGTGTGAGTGGGACACTTACATAAATACTCAGATCTGATGGCAAGTGATTTGTTCTTTCCTTGCTTTGGCAGTGACTCTTACAATGTACCGAGGTATTCTTCTCTGCTCTTAATTAATCCTTTATATTTATATTATGTTTGTTTATGTATTTATACGCATATGTATCCATATGTAAGTATGTGTACATAAATTTGCACAGCAATACTTATACACCACTGCATATATATCCAAGTACATTTACATGTTGTTGCTATGGCAGGATCCTGCTACCATTTGAGAAATAAAAAAATAAATACCACCAGAGGGCTCACAAGCTATTTCATTTTTGATGTCAACCGCTGTCTAAACCAATGAGTGCTGAGGCTTAACTTTCCTGAGATTCAATCTCCCATGTTTTCAATGTTTCTGTGCAGACATCAAGGTGTCCAGATACCAAGGTAAGGGTGCATTATCCCTTTTTCTGGCAACAGAACCTCATTTCAATATTACTATAATTTTTCTGCTCAGTAAAAGTATTCATTCTCAGCCCAGAGAGTTTACTTCTCTGTGGAAAAGCAAAAAGCAATTGGGCCTTGATTTGACATGTGCTTGAAGTTTTATCTACTTAATGCATGTTTATAGCCTATATATCGCATGTGCATGCATACAAGCTGATAGAGACACTTTAAAATATAGTCCTGTAATCTGTCTGAAGATGGATATGGGTGTAGGTAGATGAGTTGCCTAAATTAAACAGCCTTTTTAAAAAGGTACTCAATGACATACCGATTCCTCTTTTACAAACTTTGTATGTATTCCATTGCCAAGGTCAGCCATCTCTGCCTTAAGAAATATTTCTGATCACAGATCTTTTCTGTGGCAGAGAGCTTGCTGCTTCTCTAAATGCCTCTCAGGGATGTCTACGTAGCAGTAGGCTGGCAGAAAAAGTGTGAACAATACAGTGCCATATGCTAAAAAGTAGGAACAAGGAAGACTACTTAAGAGAATGACACTGTTACAAAAATAAAGGCCTTAGATGGCAGATTTTGGAGAGAAAAGGGAAGAAAAAAAGAATACAAAATCAGATAGACTGACAGAACTGACTACATATATGCACAGATCAACAGTGATCATAAAACCCCTTCTGCGGGGCATAACGTGGGAAAGTCTGAGAGCTTCATCTTCACTTGTTGAAATCTAGCCCCAAATTATCTCAGTCCCTTTATTTCCTCCCCATAAACACCAGCATCCCTCCCTCAGTAGCTCTTATTCTCCCTTCTTGGTTTTTTTCTTTCCTTGTGATCTCTACCGAAGCTGGCTTTGCTCTTAAACCTCCCTTTGATTTCTCAGCTTCTCTAATTCCTTTCCTTCCCTCTTTGTTTTCGTTCCCTTTGCTTGATGCCAGAGCCTGTATTTTCAATTCTTACCCTTGTGCTCTCAGCTTCTCACTCCCCTCTCAGGGCTCTCCACCTGACTAATCCCCAGTACTGGCTCCTTACCAAAAGCACTACTTCCACTTCTGTTCTCATGCTGTCAAACACATCTGGAATAAACTCACTTCCTCAGCTTAACCATAATTCTCTTATATGAGTTTGTCTAAAAATTTTTACTCCTCCTCCTGAATGAACTCTTAAGCTGTGAATTGCCTGTCATTGCTCTCTGCCTTATAGTCCACCCTAAAATCTTCTGCCCTCAGCACTCTGTCACCTTCCACAATAACCTCCCCACAACCTTTCCCACCTCATCCCTTAGCCACTGTCTTATTCCATATCTATGTTCCATGTGGCCACAGTTACCTGTAACTAAGGCCTCATGATCCACATACTGCAGGACAGCTGTGCTGCCAGACATGTTTGTTCCCTTTATGACAGTTGCAGAACATCATCCAGAACACAGGATGCCACTGCACCCCCAGACCCCTGTGCAAACTCCAGTGGACCGAAGGGGAGCTCCTTATATAACATGCAAAGAAGGCACAGGTCACTTCTATGATGCTGTCACCTTGTGTAAACCCTCTGGAAGATTTGAGTGTGCAGCATCCTTCAGTACCATCAGTGAATTGTGCTCTTAGTGACTGAATCCAGTGATCAGAACACTAGAAATCCTAAATAACAAAGAGATATGAATATTAACCCAAGAATGACATTCAACTTCCTTAGCACTTTCAATAGGTTTAATTAACCATTAAGAAAAAAATAATTCTCTGTACAAATATTCCTACTCATTTATCTTTAAACATTCAGTTTCCATCTGCTTTTCTTTTACAGCAGACATAACAAGAAGGTGCTTAAAAGTTGCTTTTATTAAAAGTACGTAATTGAAACCACTTCAAAGCAAGAGTTAGGAAAATATAAACTAGATGATGACCATTGACTATAATTTCATTTGAGTTGAAAGACTTAATTGTTATACATGTTGAATGGGCAGTACTCAACCCTAAAAACTGATAATATTTATTTTTTTTTTAAACTCTGGTTTAGGTTATCTCATGTTCCTTGGTTTCTGTAGATGCTTTGCTTCAGAAGGCAATAGTTTTCACAAGAACAGAATAGATGAAGTTGTTTTTCTAAATGTCCATGATATTTGTAGGCATAAGATGCTGGTGCTGTGGGTTGTTGTTGTTGTTTAACTCTCCTATACCTCCCAATGAAAATAAGCAGATTGATCCAGGGAAGAATAATATTTGATTAGGAGGAAAAATATTTAATGCATTTATAACTGAACAGCACTATGAAGCAATGAATAGTGATTTCATCTGCATTGGTTTCAATGGGATATATATTTGTCAGAAATGACTGCATCTTTAGTTTAAATTTTCATGGTATTTATGAAATCTAAATTTTCCACAAGGTTTTTGTGTAGCTCCTAGTCTTACTTTCATCCAGTTAATTTTTGAATGTAATTCTGGTTAAAATTATGGTTTTTGTTTACATTACTGTAGTATTTATTTAAAAGTATCACTTATGAACAGAAAAATTAAAAAAATTGGATCCTAGGAAGAGAAAGATTTTTCTCTAAATTTGGAGTCAGTCCAATTTTAGCTGCTATTCATGTTGAAATTCAATTATGTTAGATTTGAAAAAAATACTGATTAGGGGAGGCTAGGTATGTAGAAAACTTCTGAACCAGGACTCCTTTGCTGCAAACATCATCCAGCAGTTTGCTGTTCTTTTAATCATGTTGTAGCACATATACACTTTTAGCAACCAAGTATTACACCAAAAATTCACTTAGCGTATGCAATATGAATGCATAAGCTAGTAACAGAGCAAGTGCAAAACGTTGTGGAAAGTGGAGTAAAAGTTGCAACACATGGCCTGCATTGGGTGACACTGAACTAACAGTAAAATGTGTGATAGTAATTTGCTGGTCTGGTCCCTTAGTTCAACCTCTGAACCCTTTGCCTTTGTTTCAGATGTATTTTGTGGTCTCTGGAGCTCAGCGTGCTAAAAATTACCTGGTCTTGATTCATTCATTTGTTTAAGATAATGCCCAATATAAGGACATAGTCATGAAGAAATCAGTCTAAAGCTTTAGCTCCTTTGTTTATACCACATCCCAGGTGAGCTGGTTAGCTCACTGAATTTCCAGTATGACCTATGATATTGGCCATTTGCTTCTTAGGTCCAACAAAAATGCTAAGGCACATTTTCACCACATTGATATGTCCTTTTACATCAATGGCCATTGATCTGGTAGAGCGAAATTCCAAGGGTAAACATCAGTACAAATAAGAACAGAAACTGGAAAAGGAAATAAAATTGGGTAGAGAGAGTAACATGCACAGAACATGACAATGGTCAGTGACAGATTTACCAGAGGGCTTGCCTTTTCTTTCCCTTGCATTACTGTTTCTGCTTGTGGTATGCCCTCTGAGTCACTTCACTGGGAGGCAGCCATATCCCTAGGCAGCCGCTTGTCACTGGAAGTGTCTGCATCCAGCTCAATACTCATCAAGTGATAAGCAGCACTGTTTAAGCCTAACTAAAACACTTCCACGGCCCACACTTCTGTAAAACACTTTTCCTCTGTATGTATCACTTATATTATTAGTACGTAAAACTTACCATTATGGATTGGTTTGTTTGTTGGGGTTTTTTTGTTTGTTTATAAGTGTATTAGAAACCATTTTCTTAGGTAGTAAATAAAAACCATGAATGAAGCGATAGTAGTATTACAATTCTTTCAGAGCCATAGGTATTTTCAGTGCCATCTGTATAATTTTTAAGATGACAACACTGAAAATTTTGCATAGTCTTTTCCAGTAATAATTTTTTAAAGCTTTGTATCATGAGGATGGTTACTTTTCTTCAAAGGAAGAAATCACACTTTAGTTAGTAGTCAGTCTTACAGAGAGTTCTGCAGCTGGGGAATGCAGCTGGAGATGGTGTAATAGAGTGGCTTGACACTGTAAATTCCAAAAGCTTACCTGAATTCAGACTTTACATTGAATTATTCATATTTGCCACTTCCTTTGTAAATTAAACTACGGAATGTTCTCCTCTTGGATGCTTCTTTCAAATACCATACGTGATTTTTGCATCTTGGGAGCCACTACCACTACCATTGGGAAAACAGATTCCAAGCCTTCTTAAGATACAAAGTCCAATTAAATCTTCACTTTTGAGTTTTGACATCTGACACTAACTGAATATTTTTATCAACCTTATTGTCAGCACAAAAATTTGGAATGATTTTATTTAAAGGATGGCATATGAAGAAAGATAACAAAAGATTATGAGATCAAGGTAGTAATGAGGAGGGTTTTGCATCAGATATTTTATGTCTAGGGCTCTGAGATAAAATTTATTTTATATTGCATTGCATTGTTCATTGGAAATTATTGGTGATCTGTTTATCCTGGTTTTCAGTCTGGAATGAGTAAATGGGACATGTAAAATTTTTAATTCTTCATGTCACCTGAGCTCGTAAAAACCAAGAACAATCTTTGAATGTAATTCTCCAAGGATATTGTTGATTTGTGTGATTTAATTAAAATCTCATAGCTTGCAAAACACCTTATCAAAACAATTCATTTTTTTTCTTATACTTAAATGTCTGTCACCTTGTTCCAATTAATTTTATTTTTGATGGTGAGTTTGCATCATCAGTTGTGATTTTGTGATTTGTGAAAAGTACTTTGTCATCCTTCCATGCATGCAAACCTGACTGATCTGCAAACATTCTAGAGTTCTTGCATTTCCTCTGAATATTCTGGGTTATGGCAATGTTTCGGGATTTAGACTAACTCCCTGGTTTATAGGGCTGCTCTGAGTTTCACACTTGTGTGGTGTGTAACTTTGGATATTTTAGGCATGATTTCAAGGGAAATATTAATGCTACTTGCTGCTTGCAGGCATAACCTAAGGATATGAGAACAGATGCAATGCCCAACTGGGTTAGAGCAGCAATCTGTGTAGCTCAGTGCTCTGTCTCCAGACATGGCTGCAGCCAACTCTATTTAGGGAGAGCATGTGAGCCTGGCTGCTCTCTGCAGCACACTCTTCCTGTCCTGCCCCAGCACCCACAGCTGGTGGGCTAAGGACTATAGACGATACCTTCTGTTGTTTGCTTTTGTGACTCTCTCTTTATTGTAGATCTGCTTTGAAATCCTTCCCCAACCGTGGTGGAAGCAAATTCTACCAGTTCACCACTGACTGCACAAGGAAGTGTGTTCCTTTAGCTATTTAGCTATAAGTCAATCTATTAGTTTAACTGAGTGCTGTTCATTTCTACTATTATGGGCTTCAGTGAACAAAAATTTCATATTTGCCCTATTCACTATTTATTTAACGGCTGATGACTTTATCATGCCAATTGTATAAATTCCAGTGTAGGAAATTACAGTGCAGCGCTCACACAGCCCAGCAATGTCTCTTCCCCTAATCTAGGAGCTCAGTATCTCTCATTCCTTTTCATAAGCTTAACTATTTGAGATGAATAGTTCCATAACAAACTTCAGTGGTTAGTTCATTTAAGGGTGGGTAGCTTGAGCATTCTTAAGCTTAGACTGAATGGAGCTAACCAGGAGGATGGTACCATAGAGGATCTGGAACCTTGCCACAAAAATCGTTGGTTCAGACAACACTGGTTATCAGCATTGTGTGTCAGTCCTTGCCTACAGTGCAAAATGTGTGTGCCTTCTAGAAGTGTATGACAGGTGTCCTTTTATTTTTCTTGAAATATATTACTATCTCTACTTCTGTGTCCATCTGCTTGTAGGTTACTGAGTGAGCACTCAAGGGGTCACATAAACCTTGATAAGGGGACACGTGGGAGTAGGTGTACTTCCTACAATACCTACCCCACTGTGAAGCATCCACACTACATGGAGAGGATAGAATCATGAGAGCAGAGTAAAAGCATCTGCACTAGAGGTTTACACTCAGGAGAAACAGGGTTTAGGGACTAATTCTTTCCAGACACAGTGTGATGCAGAGGCAATGCTGTGTGAGGCTGTGTTCCACAGAGGTGAGCTATACAGCCCAAGCCTGACTGTACAGTTAGCGTGCCCATGTGGCCTGTAAAAAAACTTGGTTTCATACTGAATTAAACTGAAACATAATAGAATATGAGCAGAATTTCATTTCCCTCCTTTTGTATTTATGCCACAGAAGAAGAAAAATGCTTTAGCAGCTGGTAATTGACTGGAGATAGTTAAAAGAACAGGAAAAAGTTAAAAATCCTTGAATATGCCTCACTTCACACTATTCAAAAATAATCTGGGATCAAAGTGCGTAAGAATAAAATTGAATGACAAGAAATGCTTCTCTCTATTGCTTTCCCCACTCATACTGTCTATCTTATTTCGGGTTCTGGCTCTGAACCCTGTTTGCTCAGCCAAGGAGGGGTAGAGGAGAAATAAGAACCTTTTCCTTTTTGTACGGTGGCACAAGGGCAGCACACAATAGCGGTTCCTGGGCTCCCTTCAGCGAGGGGAGCTTGGAAACGACTCACACTGGTATCTGCTGATGGACGAGGTTCAGGGAAAAGCTGAGTCTGCAGCACTGACAGTCTCACCTCACCTAGGGGAGCAGGACCGGTGGAGTGCAGAGAGTGCTCTGTGCCACGGGAGAGACAAAAGCAGACTGCACAGAGTCTCTCCTCACAGCCGGGCGACCATGCGGGATGGGAGGTCTGGGGCCTGCCCGAGGCACCATCTCTCCAGTGTTCCTCCTAGGGCAGTGGCTCCTCACCACCCGCTAGCCAGAACCTGCAGACAAATGGCACAATCTACCCTTCCTTTCATCTTTAGTACTCTTAACAGCATTATGCAAATCCCAGCTATGTCCCTAGCAACCCAGTCCAAAGGGAATTTTTTATGCCTTTTTTTTCCTTGTGACAGATTCCATCCTGAAGAGATGAGCCCAGAAGAGGACAGAAGTAAAGGCTGCTAGAGTACAGTGTGTCTGGGTTTGAATGCAATGAGTTGACGGCTGCAGCCTAAGGCACTGGTGTGATTTTGTTTAAACAAACATAAGCCAATTAAAAATACAAAGAGATTCAACAAAAAGATGCTCTTAGCTGAAAGCCTCATGGGAGAATAATTTAAAGAACAGATCAATAGAAGTGAGAGAGATTTGTTCCCATAAGACCAAAAGCCAGCATGTAACAAATCTCAAGAAAGGCATTTATAGGATTGTATTTTGTGAGTGACTGTGGCATAAAAGAATAGTGCTTTAGCATAATTATAGTTAAATATTTACACAGTCTTAGCTGTTTCCGGGAAAGCAAATAACCTTGCAAGGATGGTTTTCTTCTATTCAATATATCACTGAAAGTGCTTGCTGTGCATATCTTTATTACAAACATAGTAATTATATAAATGTGCCTTCAAGGAAAAGGGTAGTTGAGAATGTTATCTTAAAAAAAAAATAATCACAAAACAAGAACAATATATACTATTACCTACAGGTTAAAATATTCTTCCCCTCATTTTCCAAGTCATGGCTTTTGACTTGTAACCTCTTTCTCACTCAATTACACATACAAAAATTCCTAAAAGGTGCTGCAAGAAAACACCATTTTTATGAATGGCCTGAAATTATTTACCTATATGGTATTTTTTTATATCTCCAACTGTAATGTGCAATATTTTGGGACCTTTCAGGTATAGAAACAATAGCGGATATTCCAGCTGTCTTGCTCTTTAGACATCTAGTTCTGATGTCTCTGTTAAGAGAGTACATCCTCTAGTTTTGAAATATTGTGGGTAGAGAAGGGGAAATCATAGGGACCAAAAATATTTGTGCACTTATGTGTCTTGCAGAGGATGATTCAGAATAGCAGTTAAGTTTAGAAATTATTTACCCCCCGGAGAAATTTCTCTCCTGCTTTATTAAATGTATAGGGACAATAGAGGGATGGGTATCTCATACTGGATCCTTATAGTTGATAATATAAATTTTGCTATAAACAGACCTTTCAGAAAACAGCAGCTGCATTTTTTTTTCCCAAGGATCCATGGTTTTCTCTCAGGCATGGGAGATCTTGAGAGATTTCTTCTGAGCTATAACATTTGTCCATTTTGCTCAGCAGAAGATAATAACTTTGAAGAAAATACTACAATTCTTTGTTGAGATTGGAATGAGGAGACTGTTTCTGTAGTAAGATGACTTCAAAAATGAGGCATACACCAGATCCTTGGTGTACGTCTGTTTGGTTCCACTGCTTAGCTATTTATTCATTAAATCAATGGTAAACATTGCTTACATCTGCTGAGAAATGACCCATTGTTTTACACTGCTCAGAGGGTAAAGTGGGACAAAGGTTAGTAATGCAGTGCAGCTGTTATAGAAAAAGGCAAATAACTTCATTACGGTTTTGTGTTTACCATAACCATATGGGTTCCAGAAAGCATATTTCTACTGTGTACATGGTTTAAACTCTCATAGGTAACTTAAACATCCTAATGACATAGTTTGAGTCCCAACTCATTTATCCCAGTCCTGGAGACACCAAATTAACTTGGTAGTGACAAGTTAACTGATTTCCAGTTTTAGTAGCTGCTAAGACCATATTCTAGCAGGGACTGTGTGCTCTTGAGTGTGTCTTGCTCTATCAGCAGGCTTGAACTTGAGGATGCCACTTGATGTTAGATGAATAATATTACAGTGCTGCTGCCAGGTGCTTGTAAACCCACAGGGTATTTGGTGACTAGCAAGTTTTCATGTTATGGATATGCTACCTATACATATTATGTAACTCAATTTTGGACATATATATACACATAACACATGCATAAATGTGTTTCTTAAATGTAACATGTATTGCAAAACATTGAGAAATCCTTTTTTCATTCCCTCTGAAGCATTCACTGGAAGGTCTAAACATAAGTTTCTAATGAAAGCTAAGAATGTGGCTTTACCTCAGGTGTTTTCTGCTTGTCTTTCAGGTTATTGATGTTTGTGGTCAGGATTTCTCTAATGACTCATGACACAGGTGCAAATGTCATTAAGAAAAGTTTCTATTTGAGAATGAAAGCATGGAAAGTTTTCAATCTCCATATATAAACACCTACAAAACAAAAGAGAGCGGGGAAAGGAGAGAAAGAAGGAAATCCACATAAAATATGCAATTCCATTTGCTGAAAATAAGTAGCAGGACCAGGAAGAATAAGAACAATAAAATAAAAATATTTATTAGCTTTGTAAAATGTGCATGATGTTACAAAAACAAGATAGCAAAGTTTAGCAGAATGATGGAAATTTAACTAAGACATAAGATGTTATAGGAGAGGATTTTTTCATACAGTATAGTTACAGGAAGCATGTCTGTTTCCAAGAGCTTTCTGCTGGACTTGAAGGAAGCCAACTGAGGTCTTCAGTGGCTTTTCACCAGACCTCAAATAAGGCCGCATGTTTATGCCACTGGGCTGCATTTGACTTACCACTTACAAAATGACGGAGCAAATATCCTTTAGAAAAAGACATGCTTTCCATTTTCACAATGTAGAAGTCAAACGTACTTTAATAGTACTTATCAGAAGGCGACCCCCAAAATATAAAAATCTGGATAAAAATATAGGATTTGCAGTACACTATTTCTATCCATATAATCAATATAAATATTTTTATCCATAGAATTATAAAAAAATCAAACAACAGTGAAACTAATAAATTTGCTCAGTTCCAGAGTATTAGCCTTTTGAAATTTGTCTGGTACTATAATATTAATTTGTATATTTCTGTACATACTAACAAGTATAGAGAAAGCTTTTTGTTAAAGGAAGGTGATCTGAATTTAAGTACTAATATTATCCACTAGGCAGTATTATTTAATCACTTACTATAGAAAAATGTTTTTGACAGAGGTGTATTTTATAGAAGACTTCTATAGATTAACCATATAAATATATACTATGATAGGGAATTTATTTCCATATTTGCATTTTTTTTGTTTACTTGAAAATAGAGATTATTATTTTAATCAGTGTGTTAAAAAAAAAAAACAACAACAGTGTTTAACTGAGACATAAACGCCTGGAAGTTCTTTTTCTTAGATTTCCCATTGTCTTTAGTTTGTGCTTCAGTCAATAATTGTTAATAAAGGGATAAATTAATAGTCTGAGTAATTGTGTAAATGTGATTTTCAGAGAATGAGTGGGCTTTTTTTGTTGTTTAGAGACAAGATTAGGCATCAGAACTCTTCAGTTTCTTTCATGGGCCACTGAAGTTTACTTCATGGAAACAGCAAATTTTGTGGGCAATGTCTTGATCTTTCTGAGTCTCAATTTTTCAAGGTTAGAAATAGTGACAATGATTGTTAATATTATTACATGTGATATTAATCAATATTTCTAGAGTGTTTAAAATACACTCAGGGTGGGAGGTGACTTGGGATGAATGGCAAAAATTACCTAGACTTTAAATGATCAAAAATGCCTGAGTGTGGGAAAAAGAATTCAAATGATGACATAAGAAAATAAATAAATTTGACCTTTGGATATATTTCATACACAACACACAAGAGGTAAAGGTGCATTTATTTTTCATGTGTAGTTCACTTTTCAGTTACATTCAGGGCTTACTGGAAATGACTGTGGGGAATGTGTGTGGGTGAGTACCTCTTCGAAGTATTTCCTCCTGAAGCGCCAACCCAAATCAAGACAACGTGTCTTCCCCCCTGCTGCACCTCTCCTGTTGTGAGGGTTGAAGAGTCCATGCCCTCCACAGTTCTCTCCCCAGTGAGATTTCTATTTCTTGATTTGGATATTAATACACTGTGAATGTGGTTCCATACGTTTTCCCACATTTCTCTTTCACTGCAGGTTAAAGGCGTGTCCAGGTTTGGCCTTTCGGAGCAAGTTATGACTCCACTATCTATTCATGTGGACTCTTAAATTAAAAATTGATTGCGCTACTTCTGTTCTTTGTTTTCTTCCAAGGAATGACAACCTAAGAGGAGGTAACCTGAAGAGCAGACACCCGGAAAGTAAAACAACAAAGTATGCTGTGTGTATGATAGGCTTTACTGTCTCCGCATTATAGAGATGTAACTACTAAAATGAAGTCTGACATTGTTTTTCTCACGGCTGAGTGAGTGGCAGACCCTGGGGAGAATGTATTAGAGTTTTCATCTTGTAACTTAACTTCTCCTTTTGTTGTTCTGCATAATTGCTGTCACCCAGGTAAAGCTGGATTGTTTCTTCCATGGCAAATTCTCTCCCACACAACCCTTTGACCTTCAGGCAGCAAGAGCAGCAGGGTTTCTCATCTTGTGATTTAAAGGAAGAAAATAAGTACTTGAAGAGGAAGTGCTTTGAAATAAACAATGTCTCTGAATCAGAAAACTAAATAACTGGGGGTTTACCACAAACTGGGACTCCGGGGAATATTTGCCTGGAATTAACAAAAGATACTGAAAGAACTAAGGTGATTAATCATGTGAAGAATTTAGGCAGAAATATGAGTACAGCTGGGACAATTGCTTAATTATGAGTAGATTTCTGATAAATGTAAAAGCAGCTCATGTCAACAGACATTAGAATGACTTATGAGCTCATACATGAGCTCATACTAGTTGTCCAATTCCTTGACATTAAAAAGTCCAGGATATTTTTAAAATGCTGAGAGCAGTGAGGTAATTGCCTTTAACAATGCAAGTATGGAAAAAATGTGTCCAATTGATCATGAGCTATCTTATAAAAGAGTGTTTTTCTGATTGTTGTTCTGAAAGCTTTTACATCAGCCAAGAGGTTGAGCACATTTTCTTGGCAAAAAATCCTGTAAATCATCCTCTCCAATCTTTTTTTCAGCTTCTGAGAGGAAAAAACAATCTGATTTTCACTGAGGAAGTATATTTGCCTTAAAATCTTCACAGAAAAGACCAATGCATATTAAGTCATTGTGGTGCCAATCTGTTAATTTGATCTGATTTTTTGCCGTATTAATTTGGTGATTTAATCATTCAATCCATTGGTATATTGATTCAATTTTAGTGGAGACCTGAATTTAATTATTGCATTATTCTAGTTTTAATTAGCAAAGTAAAATTGTAGTTTATTAGTTCAGTAATTGTCGCATATTGCTCATCTTTGCTGAAGTGTCTGTCTGACATTCAATTCTTTCTTAGAAATCTGTAAAGTTTCAAAGAACTTATTTTTTCAAAATACTGTGTTAGTAAAAAAATAATGAAAGGACTCATAATCAGGAAAACTTGCAAGCCTTTTTGACTTGCATGATCACATTTAAATCACTTGCTCTATAGAATGTTTTTTGTCTTTTTTTCAGGACACAGGGAAAATGTGTTTCAAGCAGATACATATGTAACTACAGAGAGAAATAAAATATAGCTTATTCTTTAGAAAGTTAAAAAATTACTGAAATATTTTAGTGACATGCATAAACCAAATATTTTGCCAGAGTACCAGCTTTTACAGCCATAGATGTCTCAGTTTTCCAATTTTTTTCACTACTGTTGTAGGTTAGCGGTGTGCCTTCAAGTCATATGACCTTAAGGACAATAAAGGCGCTGACTTCTGCTAAACTACCTGAGTAAAGACCTCTGGTATTTTATTTTGTGTGTTCTCACATGTCATGATTGTTCAGGAAGAACTCAAATATTTTGAGTAGCGAGCTAGAAAGCAAGGAATTGACCATATTGCCTTCTGTTCCACCACCCCAAACCTTTTCTGCTAAACCTTATCAGTGGTTTTAAAGGTAATGAAAATAGAAACACATTTTCATTGTGATATGTCCTTTAAAAGTCAAATTAAGAACATTCCATCTGACAAGAAAATGGGATCACCCTTCACTTCTGCGTACTCGTCCATTCTCTTCCTACCTCAGACTATTCTTCCTTATTTGTACTACTGCTTGATTAGTCCTACATGTATAAGATATAGGATGTGGTCAAGGCCCTGGCATGGCGACCAGAAGCCACCTCAGGGGGCCAGGACTGTCAGTCCAATGCAGAGAACTATTGAATAAAGTACCCCTGACATTTTCGTTGCAGTGCAGGCAAAACCTGTGAGGGAAATGAATAAATGTGCCCTGAAGTCCAAGGGAGTAAGCAGGCTGTAATGTAACTTGCTATTCCTTTGCAAGCTTGAACAGCCTTGTGCCTTCATGGCTGAAATCAAGTATTTTAAACTTACTGTCCTGAGGTACAACGTTTTTTCCCCGGCAGTTTGCATAAAGTACAAACCACCCATTTCCAAAGAGTCTAAGCAAATGAAAATTCAGTCCTGATTGTCAGGAAGACCAAAACTCTATGGCATAAACAGGAACACAGAGAGCAATTTATATTTAATTCAGAAGGTCCAGGAGAGTGTATGGCTAAGCTTTTAATGTAATTTATTTTAAAATATCATAATTGTTAACACTTCTTTTAGGTTATAGACCAGAAGCAGCATTTCCAGAATTTGACATTTTGAGAGTTAGGAAACAGTCAGAAGACAGATATTTTTCCTTTTCCTTTTCCTTTTCCTGTTTTCAAGTGTCTTGAACAAATGGCCCTCACACAACTCACAAAACTTGACTCCTGTATTGAGTAGACTAGATCAAAGGTAGTCTACCTTGAGGGTAGTGCGTTTGTTAAAGTCCTGGATACATCCTTTGAAGGCTGAGTTATTGCAAATGATGTCATTGTGGAAAAGGGGCAATTAACCTGGATGATCAGTGGGTGGAGACTACTGCCATTGCTGCAGAGTGTGGAATTACAAACAGCAAGGGTCAAACACTTCACACCCGTCACTGCAGAAATGAGCTATGTAGAGGACTCAGTGGCCAAAAACACAGCACAAGCCTACATTTTTCTGTCTGTCAAAAGATTTCAGAAGTAATTCATTGTTACAGTTCCCTGGAGTGAGAGTCTGCTTGTCCATCTGATTTTCCTGACTGAGCGCTTTAAACATTCTCTGAGGAAAAAAACTGTTGTAGTCTTGTTTCCAAAGCATAATAGTAAAGACGGGAAGTGTGAAACCGTTTGGAATCCTTCTTCCCTGCTGTCATATTTTATCACTATTTGGGTGTTATGTTCACAAGAAGCTCTTGATTGCAAGCCTCAGAGCTAATATTATCTCTAATCCTTTCTAGTGCCCCTCTGAAAGATCTCTGGATCTCAGAAATCAGATATACAAGACTTTGCTCATCAAATATTTCTAATAAAGTGAACAAAAAGGCTCTTGAACATCTAAGACTGATGCCAGACTACACTGCAGAGTGGGACCAGGATTATCCTGAGGAACATTTTGTGAAATCCATGGCATTGCTTGACCACCTTTACAGTTATATAGCTGAAATAAGAATCTAACTTTTAAGGTGCAACACTGTGGAGACCAGAGACATCTGCCTATTCCTGCTGATCAGATCTCATTGTTGCAGATAGATTGTTGCCTCAAATAATGGGTCTGGTCCTGTTCTTTATTAGAGAAGAGCATGAATAATGTTCCTGTTAATTGTAGTATGATTTGGTTTTGGTAGTACAATTATTTGTTGGTAGTCTGCACCACAATCATGGGGTCTACTAGAAATTGTTAGAAAAGATAATGTTTAGTATGTTTAGCTAGACTCTTTGGATACTGATATTGTGCTTTCCTTTAAGAATAGCTACGAAATTTGAATTTCAAATAAATCTGGGACTGAAAATGAATGGAGGAAGGAAAATTTTAAACCCTGTCTATATAGTATTTCAGCATTTTGATTGTAGCAAGGACTTTTTTGAATGGAGAAAGTGTGAAAATAAGTTTTAATGTGTAAAGATATTCATCCCACAGTATAGGAAAATTTTAAAATTTAAGTAAGCTATCCTCATCAGCTGAGGAAGCTTAATTTTATGAATTATAAAGAGAGGTCAGCTTGCTCTGCTGGCACATTTTTGCAATTTCTCTCTAGTCTGCTTGAAATGACCTTCATATCTGTTTTCTTTTTGTGCAGGTTATATTGGATATTGCCTTGAAACACAGCCTGTGGGAAATGAGCTAGCCCAGTGCAAAGTGCAGTCAAACTGATCATTGTATAAAATATCTCAAGTGAAATACCTAGTTCTGTGATTCATAGGAGCTTATAATCACTTTCCTCTATGCTGTTATTACAGTTTTCTTGTTGTCTGATTTGCATTTTGATGAATCACCACTGCTGTGTATTAAGTGATGTACAAACACATGTTATTAAAGTACATCTTTCAGGACCAATGGTCCACCAGAGCTATATAAGACAATGCAATGTGTATTAGCTGAATAAAGACAGATGGCATCAACTTACTCTTTGTCTGGTTGAATAAATTTTCTGTTTGTACTTCTGGCTTTTGAGTTCATCATAGAAAAGAAAATTTAAAAATATTTTAAAATTAGTTTTTCTGTTCTGTTGGGCTTTTTCTGGTTGGCTGTTTTTCTGTTTGTTTTAAGCTTTGTTTCCATCAGCCCAAGAAAATGTGTGAACCAGCAGGTAGATGTAGTTCCTACTCCTACAGTTGCCCCAGATAATCCCCAAATTTAAGAATACTTTTTTTGTGTGTCTCAAAATGGGGGAAGTGAGCAAAAAGGTAATGGGGAAAAAAGACATGAAATGCACTGGCAACTCTCCAGCTGAGACAAACATCCCTGCCTGTAGATAAAGGTGACATTTTTCTTGTCAATAAATCACCAGCTTAATCCTTAGCTTGCTTTAATCAATTCTGGAGGATTTCCACCAGGGCACAAGAAGCATGTTGATTCAAAGCTTGTTAATAAAATTACTTGTTAATTCAACATTAATTAAATTGTAATGTGAACAATGATGTCTCTTCTGTAAATATAATTTCATTTTGTTGTGTAAACGGAAAAGGGGAACAGGACAGAGACTGATAGTCCAATGAATTTAAGAAAGATAGAATGCTATTTTGGCATTTCTGTCTGCCAGGAGGGTAACAAACTGTAACATTATGCTTTGCAACCTTGTTAAGCAGAAAGTTGTGAAGGCAACAGCATGATTCTTTTGAAAAAGAACTGTACAATCAAAGAGGAGGATGCTAAACACATGTAACTGATGTTCTGAAAACAATTGTGAGTAGAATATCAATATTCTATTTTCATGTTTTTCCAGTAGCAGGGAGTTCGCCTATTCCAATATTTTCAGGCTCAATCTGTAAAAAATAAATGAAGGCAAACTCTGGTTTTAACAATGATGTAGTTAGCAAGGTATAAATGTGGGAAAGAAAGGTGGGAAGTGTTTTTTTTATTATCAGAAAATTTCTGAGATTTCAGATAATAGTAGTGTCCTTTTCCACTGCACAATGAAAATAAGTTCTTTTAACATTTCTTCAATGAAACAAGATTTCAGAGTACAGTTCTGCCTTTACTGTATTTTGTTTGGCCAAATCAATTTCCTGGAATAAGGGAAAGCAACATGGATGTCCATTTCTTCTGAAACTTGGACTCATATCACTAAAAGTGTCTTAACTGACTGGCTAGTTTTAATTGTTATCAGCTGACTATCCAAGTTTATATTTTATGTTGTCCATACATTCCATTATGGACCTAGCTTTTATCCCAGATAGGTTTTTCTTGAAATACATAATTCTATATAACTCATTTGATTTGATGAAATGTCATTTACCAATGACTACTGGTTTGTCAAAGCCCTGTATAGGTCTAAAATTTAGGATCTCCTACAATGCTCAGTACATAGAAAGATTTTTCATTGATGACCTTGGGAGATGAACTAAAAATCAAGATCAGATAAAAATCTTTCATGTAGTAGTTGATAATTTAGCTACTGTTACAGCAAATCATTTGAACAGTGTTCTGCTAAAACATTCAGTTTTGCTAAAAGGGAAAGGTCCATATCTTCTTAGTATTTGGATCTCTCTCTTTCTCTCTTCTTATGAACTCTACAGTTCATGTTATCCTATGTGATGTTTACATGTGTTAGCATTAATACCCATTAATAGTAAGAGTGAGGGAATGCGTTTTCATCAGATCTATTCTTTCATGTTTTAGGTTTGGCAGATTTTCTTTATTATAAAGGAGGTTGCAATTTTTCAAATGATCTCTGAACACCCAAATGTTCCTCACAGCTTGTCTTCTAGCTTCCCTATGGACTGCAGTACTTATATGTGAGCTGAAGAAATAATTTTTAACCCTTTCTTTTTATAGATCTCCAAGTACTTTACTAGAACTGTTATCCATTATATCTTGTTTTAAAATGGGGAAATTAAAGAAGGAAGGGATATAAAACTGAGTAGCATGGTGATTCAGTAGAAATTTGAGATTTAAAGTCCAGATTGCAGAATTCTTTGGATCATGCTACATTTTATCTAAAAATAAGAGAGGTGAATTTTATTTTAAGACAGACCATCGGTGTTGACTAAAGAGCATGGGAAGAAAAGAATAAAACAAACACTGAAGAGTAGCAATGCCATGACCAACCACAGAAAAGGAAGGGAAAGACCTTTTTTCTTCCAGCTGCAAATGGCCTGCTGGCTGTGACTTTCAATAACACTTACCTGTGACCCTGCCAGCTTTTAACTTTCAATTTTTATTTTTAAAGGAACAGATAAGTTCCAGATATTACTCAACTCTTGATTTGTCTTTTTCAATAAGAAGTGAGAGTTAAACTCCGCTGCTGTAAGCGTTATTGAAAACCATCAGCTTCAGTAATAAAGCAAATCACGTGGGAGCAGATAAGCATGAAAAAAGGCCTGGAAGCCTTATTTTTTATTAACCTTTTGTTGACATTAATACTCTGCAGTAGAAGATTCACACAGTGTATGTACAGAAACACATTTAAGAATGAAGCGCATTTGCTTACACAGGAAAAGGTTAGAACTTACTTAAGAACTAGAGGTCTCTCCCAGGATTTGTCTTCAAATAAAAGCTACAGTCAAGCCTATATGAGCTTCCTTGACAAAACTATGGACCAGATCCAACAAGAGATGCAGGCAACTGTTAGATGCTTAAGACTAAACCTGGCTTTCTGAAAGCCCCTGATTAGCTGACTCCTAATGACAAGATTGCCCAAGTTCCAAGGACTCTATATGTTTTTACCTTACATTCCCCACATTTTTACAAAAGTGCATCAAAATCTCTGTTTTGACAGTGGAGGCACAAGAGTCGAGCCCTTCTCTCAATTTAAAGCCTTCCTTGAGGGAAGGAACTTTTATCTCAAGGCTAAAAATTTCAGGAGATTCTGCAAATATCAGGCTATAAAATCAGGTGTTAATTATTGCCTACTTATAAAGCAATGACTTCTGGAAATTCTTCTGCACGTGGTGGCAAGTGCTTAAATACAGGATACCATAGTATTTCAGTCTTTTCAGCAGGCAGGGAGAGAGGTAAGGAAGATGCTGGTCTTCTCAGACAGGAAAAGGAACTGAATGTGAGCTCCCTTGCCTTGGGATATAAAAATGTTCATCTTTCTCTTCTGCCCCCGTTCCTTTTTTGATGGTGTATTTTAAAAGAAAAAGATGAATCCTTGCATTAAAGGTTAGATCCAGACATTGAAAGAGGGATGTACCATGCAGGAACACAATAGCTTACAGACAGATCAACAGAGGCAACAGAATTCTGAGCACCATGGACAAATGCCCCTGCTATTTTTCATGACTGTGATTTAGCAAAAGATTCAAGCATAGTCCACCTGTATCCTGGGGCCTTGTTGCAAGGGAAAGGAGATAAGGCACATGGTTCAGAAATGAGGAGAACGTGTTCTAGCATATTGCTTGCATTGGTCAGTTGGAAGATCAGGACTGCAAGATGTCCTTTGGATACAGAGACACAGGTCTTTAGACCAAGAGAAGGTAATGTTATTAGCCTAATTTTCATATTCTTCTAGCAGCATTTGGCATCTTTACACTTTACATGACTACAGGTAACTCAAAGCATTCCCTGGCTGAGGATGCTGTTTTTTCTAGTTTTTTTCTGAGAAGATTTGAATCTTATTTAACTTTTACAAATGTCCAAACATTTAGCTATGCTGTATGGGGTATCTGGACAATCCTGTTTTATGCTTTATTTTATGCTTTATTGCAAGGTATATGAAATGGCCATAAATATGCAACAAGCATATAAAGATATATAAACATATATAAACTCCTTTAACACATTTTTTAGAAAAAAAGAAAAAAAAAAGATCAGCATAGGTTTAGAGACTTAAGGGCAGGACTAGAAACGGTGAAGAAATACATCCCTCAGTTTAATTCATGTGTTTTGTTTATAATGAGACAGCTGACACATCTTAGATTGGATATGTATGTTAGAGCAATTGTGAGCCTCAAGTAAAATGTAGAAACTTGGAGGAAGACTGTAATGCTTATATCTACATACACTAAGAGAAGCTACAACTTTTGGTTACTTTTTGATTTTTAGTTGATTTAGATTGTCCTTTAGCACTATTTTTTCTGAAACTCAGGGGTCCTTAGGGTAGTTGATTAATTTTGTTCATATTGGCTAGAGCATATGTATTTAATTTTCATACCCTGTATACACAACAGTAGCTAGTGAATGTACAGATGAAATGTTCTAGCTCCAGCAGGGTAAGTGAAGTTAAATTACTTTAGAATTACTGTTTGGTTATGTTGTACCTGTGTTTCTAATTGTGGATTATCTTGCATGTTTCATATTACTTTTCCCAAAGAGATTTCAATAACTGGGTGAAGCCAGATAGGCTTACACTACAGCAAGACAAAAAGAAAAAAAAAAAAAAAAGAAAAAAAATAGCAAAGCCAAATATAGATATTTTTATATTCCTGTGCTCTTTTGATATTAGTAAAGAGAGTCAGTAGTTGTTTAGAGTAAATATTCTTCTCACGGTTTAGCTGCTTCTCTGCTCATTACAACAATGCCATGTGTTAATCCTCCACAGATGAGACCATATTCCCTGTTTGTAGCTGTGGTATTAACTGCAGAGCAGGGAGACTTGAACAAGTATGGGATGATCTAACTCAGACGACTGTTAACTACTGAACTTGTTCAAGTGTCTTTGTGCATCTAATCTAATAGATTTAAAACTTATTAAAAATTAATTCGTGCATGAGAAACACGCCAAGCAGAGATTTTGGCCTACATAGGTATGACAATACTGATTCTGATTTTTTTTATTGCCTGGTAGAGAAAAAAAATTCTGTGGTAGCTGAATGGTGTGCCAGTCAAGCTGAGTGCAGTTGTGTTGATGATACCAGCCTGTACTCTGAGTGGGCTGGGTCCATGCCTTCACTTCTTCCAAACGACAGAAAAACAATCTGATTTTTATTTCTGACAACTGTTTAATTTTAGGATACCCATAGTTCAATTTTCTGTCCTCATTCCTCTCACATATACTCTTTTAGAGAAGTTTTTGTACCACACCTAGGCTAGAAGTCAGTTGAACAGCATTCAAACTTGATTTACCATAACTGTCTTGGAAAATAAAGAGACTCTAATTAGGTCACATAATTTTGAGACAGCCCTTTGTGTGCTGGTGCGTGCTTTTCTTTGTTGTTGTTTCTTTAAAACAAAACAAAACCTTTTACCCATCTGATGCTGACTATTCAGCAAGTCAAATAGAATAAGCTCAAGGGTTTCAGAGGAGCGGGGCTGTACTTATGACCTGACAGTCTGGAGATCTGTATATATGGCAAGAAAGATGAGGAAAACCCTCTGACAGCTACCTCGGACATATCAGCCTGAGGAAAAAGAGACCTTTATTAAGAATTAATTTCCTCTAATTTTTCTCTACTTACGTGGAATTAAGCAGTTTGCTAATTAAGATTCTTAGCCACATATCTCTATCCAATAATTCATTAGGTTTTTTTTTGATAGTAGAAATGTGTGTTTTTTATCTGACTGTACATCACTGCACATATTGCACATGACATGAATTTTTAAGATAACTTTATTTACAAAGAATTACAAAGAAATTTATTGTTAATGTTCACCTTGTCTGAAAGCAAACACAGTATTTTCAAACATATTATATAGTATAATTTGTTATACATTCATTTTCTTTCAATATTGCAGCACATCCTATGACTTATTTATTCAACAACACTTTTCCTTTGTAGCTTTAGAAATTTGTGCCCAAGACAGCCTAACAGGCGTTATTTTAAACTTCAGTGAAGTCTTTACCATTCCACTGTATTTTGCTTTATTATAATCCTGGTACCATGAAATAGCCATGGCATGTGCATATACCCATGGAAACTGGCTAGGGTAGCAGTGCTCTTACTCAGGTCAAGGTTCAGATTTAGACTCACAAATATTAGGTAGAAGCTTGTAAATATTTCTCACTGTTTATTGGCCATAAATGGTGGGAAATCTCTTGAGATTAGTGTTTCCTATGACGTGACTGCCAGTTTGGTCTGAAATCCTGTTAGTATGATTCTTCTTACATGATTGCTGTCATATTCAAAGGAGAGAAGGGAAGCACAGTTCTTTTCTATTCATAGCCATGGAGATACATGAATTCAACAACCCCTTGCTGACATTTGGAACAGTTGGATGGGAGGTTCTGTTTGCCCCATCTCTAATCTGGGCTAAATGAAAAATTTGAAAATGTATTTGATCTCTAGAAAGAGAAAAATTTATATACCATGCATTTTTTTCCCCACCCCTTCCTCATTATGTGTGAAGATAAGAAAAGAAACGCAACCCTAACTATGGTAATTTATAGATGCTGGATGCTAAAGACAATATGGCACTTGCTATGATCTGGGCAAATATTCTTAAAGATAGACATTGTTCTTTCTGAGTAAATGGTGGCTGACTAAGTGCAAAATATGATTGCCATATTGGACCCTGCACAACTGGGAACAGAAAGGGCAGCAAGATTAATGAGATTTAGAGCTTGTTTATACTACCTAACTGCTCTAACTCACATTCCATAATAAAAGGAAGAGGTGTTGAAAGACCAAAGCTAGTTCTTTCTGCCTAGAGTGTCCTGAGATTGCTATAGCACTTCAGTAGAGTACAAAAAACAAATATTACTAAACAAAATCAGAGGCTGTGACAAAGTCTGTATTTTTCCATTCAATATACATTTTATTGACATTCCATTTTTCCTCCATTTTCTTACAAATTTTCAATTCCCATTTACTGCACGTAAATTAGAGAGATGATTTCTCTTTTACAGTCTATGACAGCGTAACAACTGTTCCAGTTGTATAGCTCCATGTCCCGGAGGAGCCCTGGAGCTGAGCATTTATATTGCTTAAGAGTGGGGTTTGGATAACATGAGAAAACATGCTATTGCTAGGATCACACTGACTTTTCCTTAAGGAAATATAGTGAAAATCTTGGCTGATATAGTTGCTTTACTATAATGTAGTTATTTTTCAATTAGATGATTAACCTTATTGAATTGAACACTTTAAAATTATTTACATCTTTGTTTTCTTTTTGCATATAATATTTCTATATATGTATGTAAATACTTTTAAAACAACAACAAAAAAATCCATTCTTTAACAACCCTTCACTTAATAAGTATTTTACAACACACACTTTGAAAAATCTCCATTTCTCTTACTTTAAGAAGCAGTTCTGTTAAGAGCAAGTTTAAGGAAATCTTGACTCCTGATTAAATATTTATTTGTGCCTGGCCAGTAGGTCATGTTCTATAATAGCTTTTATACCTTGGTTATTAAATTGCAGTGCAGCAATCAAACAGTTTTGCATTACACCTATTGGTATTCATGGCAGCTATTCATAAATTCTTAATAAATGAGAACTATTGTACAGGCTTATGATGCTGTCAAGAGGGCTGGGGAGGGGGGAGGGGGGCTCGGAGGAGAGAGCTTTGGCCTTTGACATATTTACATTTCAATTCCAAACTAAAGCACAAAATGAAGCAAACATTCTAGTCTCTGCACAGATCCTTCATAGTAAATAATTGCACCATCAAAACATGTAAATCTTTGCGCAAGTTAGAAATGTAAGAAGCTATCACATTTTTTACCTCTTTTTAGCAATATAATTTTAGTTTAGAATTGAAAAAGCACATAAACATTTTTTCCCCGGTGAATTCATGTTGTGATAAGTTTGAAATAATCACAGTGTCTATTCTTTTCCTTGGAGATAATCATATGGCATCAGTTCTGAGTTAAAGGCATTTATCTTTAAATCCATAAAAGGTTCTGAAACAATACATTTAATGCACACATTATCTCTCAAAGCTTCAACATCAGTGAGTGGGAGCTTGCCTTCCAAGGACTTAACGCTCCAAATTCCCTTCTGAGCAAATGCAAGTTGCAGAAACTGGGAACTCCAGAGTGGTTTCCTCTGCACCTTGTGAGGATCAGCCCCCTAAAGAAGCATTTTCATAGCAGTGAGCTGAGGATGGCACTGGTAAAAATTCTTGCACATTCCTGGCATTCACTCTTTCAGTGCCATGGCAGACTGATTAGCAGAACACTGCTTTAAAGTGAGCCATCAATCAGTGTGACTGTTTCTCAGTCTGACTCTCAGTTTATTAGTGAGCTAAGGAAGTATGTGGTGTAATGACAGATGTACTACCCTGTATATTTTTTTTCGTGAAGATCAGTTAATACATTTGACAAGCAAGGCCTTTTGGAAACTGTTGAACCAAGCATTCTAAGAAGATCTGTTATTGAACTTTAGAAGCATGCATACGTATGAAGAAGTATCTTCTCCTCTCTAAAATATTTGATCCACAAGGCTATTGCATAGGTATATTCAGAGTCATATTTGACTAATGAAAAAAATAAGTTTTCAGTATTCCTTGCCTATGACCCAGAGCCCCGACTGGGAGATTCTGTCCCTGCTGATGTATCAGCAGAAGTATCATCCCAGTTTTAGCCATGTAGCCAGACAGAAGAGTGTTATGTGTGTGACTGAAAGCTGAATAAGAGAAAGAAGCCAGCTTGACCTTTATAATCATATAGAGTTTGTTTGGACAGGTAAACTAAGAGGATATGGAAATGTTCATGTAACCACAAGCATAGTACTATAGGAAGCTTTTTATTTTAGGCTGATAAGTAATTTTAAAATTTTAAACACTATAATTGCATATGTTATAATTTGGTTTTATTTGTATTCAGACATTATTGGAAAAGTGGTGGACCATTAACTAAAATAGTTCCCTATATTTTTAAAGTTATTGTGGATTTTCTCGAACACGTTTATCACTGGAATTAAAAAATTAAACATTTATTTCAGTGGAATGTATCTGGAAAGAAATAGAACAATTCCTTCTCAGAATAAAACTGTCATTTGTTGAATCCATGTAGGGATTAGTATTGTTTAAATAGCTGATCAAGCACAGAGGCAGACTAGGTTAAAATGCACAGCACATAAACAGGAATGTATGCTGCATATTTTAGAATACTAAGTTCAGGCATAATGGTGACTTACAGCAAGTTCCTAATAGCCCAACACTGCAATTCTTGAAACAGGCTTTGGCAATAGGTGGGGCTGAGAGTTGAATGCTCTGTTGAGTCATATAGATGTATATATTAATGTACATCTTTATTCTTCCAATGAATTACTTTTATTAATGTCCTACCAAGAAATCTTCCATGAGTTTGTTAATTATGAGAAACATCTTAATTTTTTTCCTCTCCCCCAATACCTGAATGTGGTTTTAATCTGTAATTTAGCAACTGTGAGAGAACATTTAAATTATATATTTTTTATCTATATTATATAATTATATAAGGAATGAAAGGTTTTTTTCATATATTTACTTCTTAAATTCAAATGTATGGTAAAAAGCCAATAGTATTTCCAGAAATTCTGGGCAAGCACATTATTTCTTTTTCTATTTACTTCAGTTTCTTATTTCCTCACTTGGGTACTTCCTCATAATTTCATGTAGAATGACACAATAATTCTGAGACTGGAAGTGACCTCAGAAAGTCTTTAGTTCAACCTCTTGCTCAAAACAGGGTCAGCTATGAGATCAAACCAGGTTGTTCAGAACTTTATCCATCTGGGTCTTGAAAATTCCCAAGGATGGAGATGATACCAAGTCTCTGGGCAACCATCTCCCCTGCTGGACTGTTCTCATAGGGAAAAAGCTTTTACTGATATCCAGCCAGAAGTTTGTTTCAGTTTATTGTCACCCTCCTGCCAGACACCACCATAAAGGTGCATCTCAATAAACTCCTCAAAGGTATTGAAAGGCTGTTATTAGGTCCCCATTAAGCTTTCTGAGAGAAAAAGAGTGCAGGAAAATGTGATCTTCATAGTCTATTGATTTTTTCCCCATTCATGATTAAAATAACACAACTAGATAAAATTCATGGAAAAAACCAATGCCCTAAGCTATATTATTAATGATTTATTTCATTGCTCCCATGATGGCAGACACTATTCTGAACACATCTCACATTCTTTGGCTAGGAACATTTAAGAGAGATTGTAACAAGCATTTAGGAGTCTTGAAGGGCATAAGAATAAAAGACAAAAAAGAACTGTTTTGGCTAATCAAATGGGACATAGCTGAGAGTGATGTGATACACTACGCAAAGAAAAAATTTAGACTGACAATTAGCTCAATTTGTTGAATAATTTAAATCTAGTCTAGATACATCAGTCAAGAATATCCCATAGGCTTGCAGTAAAATGAAAATGACTGAATAAAGGGGGTTTGCATCTCTTTCTTCTTATTTTATTACTATCCTGAGAGGTATGGCCATATTCAGATACAGTGAAGGTATCAAAATATGTATGTTAAAAAATATAGTTCCCAACAGGAAAAGCAGCCAAATATTCTACATATCTTTTGTACCATGGAGGCTCTCTCAAGTATTAAAAAATTGATCTGGAAACTTCTGAAGTCTTGTGTAGACTACTCGCTTATACAGACAATACTGATGGCACTCTTTTTATGTGCCTCTGGCGGCAAAGTCCTATCGCTTAGGTAAGTTAGCATAGAGTGTCATCAAATGTATTCCCTTAGTAAGCAGACTAGATGAAAGATAACTTAAAAACTTAGAAGAAAAACATAGATATGTATTTTAAGATACCTCAAATAATAATAATAATAATAATAATAATAAAAAACCACATTGGAGTTACAGTGCAACAATATGCTATTACCTAGAAATCTGCTGTTTGCAGGACATTGGGGTTTTTTTTCTTTCTGTTTCTGGGTTCATTGCAAATGCAGATGAACATGTGTATTTTATTTACTGTTGTATATTTTTGTTCACTGGGGCCTGAATGAAGTTGATGATAAGAATTCTGCTGACCTGAATAGCTTTTAGACCAAGCCCTAGAAAATCTAGGAAACAAAGATAGATATTTCAGGGTTTCTTTACTAAATAGGCACTAAAATATATAGTTATTAAAATATTTTTTCCCCTGTGGAGTATTGAAAAAGGGTAAGGATTCAGTTATTGGTGTTTTACTGATAATGGAAAATGACCTAGCTGATTATGTATTGCTGGAATTTCTTGTTGATTTTAAAAAGAACAGAGAGAAAGCAAACAGTGCTGATGTTTACAGGATTCCTGAAATTTTAACAACAGATAATTCTACTGTGTTGGAAGAAAATATATCTATGATAATCACAAGAGAAACTATTATTTCATTAATTGAATAAAAATTCCTATCTTCTTTCATACAAAAAATGTGAGGAATGTATTTTGTAAACTAATATATACTAGTAGCACTGACTCCTTCTTCCAATACATATAATTAGCTCCTTATTGAAACAGCTTTATTTTATAGATTGATCAAGGCAATCTATAGGTATAGGTCTATCTATGTCCTTCTACATGGAAAACCTTCTATACTAGGTGTTAAGTATGGAGCAATTGAGAAGATTGGCATCTCATGTCACTGGCAGCTTGGAACAGGACAACAATGCTGCCTTGCAAATTCTGGCTGACTCAGAGGGGTGAGGGACCCTGTGTTAGGTGGTGAAAGGAAAGCCTGAACCTGCTTACAATGCAATAGCAATCTGTACTCGTTCACTCTCCCACTGTCAAAATATCTCTTAATGTTCAGATGTACTCAGTGGTTGAATAGAAAGCACAGAGAACCATCTCCCAGCAGAGGAGTTATATGACCATCAGGCCAGGAAGCTTTTCACCAGCACCTGCCTGCTGCTGTCTCAGCTCCTATTTCATTTTAATTCCTTTCTTGGAAATGCTATAGGTCTGTGGCCAGGGTGGGCTTGGACCAGATGAGCCCTGCCACTGTGGTAAGGAGGTGAAGCTTCTGGTTTCTTTTGCTTACTTCCAGGGCTTTTACAAATTCACGAGCAAATTCCCTAGGAAATACTGATAAAAAGGGTGAGAAATCACAGAAGTTTGATGGGTCTGTTGTCTCATAGATGGATAAGGTATGTGGATATAAATACAATGGAACTTTTAGGAACAAAACTGAGAATGAGAAAGAACAAGATTAGTGAAAGGTTTTGGGGAGAGAAGAGCCATGTGAGAATAAGAATTTTTATGAGAAGAGAAAAAATATGGCACAATTGGGGTAAAGAACACAAAAGATTTGATAAGAAGTGGTGGAAAGATAGAAGCAGAAAGGCTCTTCCACCATCATCTTGCCTCCTTAAAATAATCTGAGACTCATTGCTATTATTAAACATTATCTTTGGTGAATAATTATTTTTTCATTTTTGTAAACATGTCCTTGACTCCCAGCAGATGGTGGCCACCTCCTTCATCTTGTTCTAAGGTCATCACTGAAGAAGACAGAGAAGTTTGAAGAAAACCAAAAATTTCAAGGGAAATTTAATGTTTGAGGGGGCTAATGCAGAGAAAGGATGATAGCATTTATGCAAGTCTGTTTTCAAACAGAAATTATTTTACGACTCATTAGGGATCCCAGGAAGACGTGACTTTTTATTATTCCAGCAAAGCTTTTTCCTCTCACCAGATTTCACCAACTTCCTAGCCAAAAAATTGATCTATAGTTTCTGAAATGCCTAGTGTCAAAATAATAATAGAGGCAAAAAAACAGGGGGTGGGGGTGGGGGGAAAGCCTGAGGTTGTCTGATATACTTAAAATTCTTTCAATATTTCCTGGACGTGATTTGAAAAAGTCAGTCTACTGCATTCCAAACACCAATAGACATTACTAACAAAATGCTTATTTCAGAGATTATTTTAATTAAGATTTTTATTTAGCAGATACATTTAATGCTGTGTATGTTGTTTTGTTCGTTGGACTTGCTTTTTGTGCATTAGGGACAATTTATGAACAAAATAAGTTAAAGTGCACTGAATGTCTGAGCACATGTGTGTTCACGCAAACCACAGAACTTCAAAATTAAACCTGTCTTGGAAATGATTTCATTTCTCATATATAAAGGGATAATAGCATAGATTTAGTAAGGCCATATTTCTGCAATATTTTGTCCAGTTCTGGTGCCCAGACTTAAAAAGACTGTTGAAGAATTGGAAATGTTTCAGAAAATACTTGGAAGACATATTTGTCTCCTCTAAATCTGCCTAACATTAAAAACTAGAGAAACTCATAAAACTATCCCTTCCCCCAAAGCGGCTGATGGGAAATACTGATATGAAGATTTTGCTGAGCTAATTTAACTCAATTCCCATCTACAGAGTTATTCTGTTATGGTTTAAATTGGACAGTTACATGCTATTTTTCCCCTTCAAAATTGCCTGACTCATTGCACAGGCTAATTAGTGCTTACTTCACACACACAGAAATATTTAGCTTTTTCCACATTGTGGCTTTGTTGCATACTCTTCAAATTCTATACTAAAAGTTGAATTAATGGACATTAATGGGAGGCACTTATGTTTAACTCATCGACGTAGCGTATGAGTACTTGACAAAATTAATTTAATTTCACAACCCTGTAAAACCAGAAGTGGGTGGTACTATACTCTTTTAAATACATGAACAAAGCTCCAAAGTTATATTATAGTTCAAGTTTCCAGTGTCGTGGTGTTCTTGGGGTGTCGGTGTTTACATATAGAATTGTATATTCAGATTACTGATCTCATTGTCTTTGGTTGTGTAGGGAGATATCGAGCATTTCTGCATTTGGGCCCCACAGCTTTAGAAATTGAGGACTATATAATTAGTAAGCATTTGTGAAACAATTCCATCCTTGGAGGTACTACAAATCCAACTGGACATGGGCTTGAACAACTTACTCTAGATGACCTTGCTTAAGAAGGAAGATTGGACTAGATGATCTCCAGATGTCCCTGCCAAGTATTCCGTGATCCTATGATACATCCTAGTCATGAGTCTTTCCGTTCAATTCCTCAGACCCTCACCTCATCTAGGGATACAGCATAATCCAGCAAACTCCTACAGTGTGGAGTAAGCAGCCAGACTTTTTATGCAGTGAAACTTCATTCATTTTCTTACATCCTTTTTCAGGAAAGCCTGAATTTTCCCTAAAATTTTGATCCCCAGTCAAACACATGCTATGCAAAATGGATAACTTTTGGCAAAGACAGAAATAAGCATAACCAGGCTCTTATGAGTGAAAAAGATCAAAGTGCCTTAAAGGTATCAGACAGTCTCAGCATGCTCTATGTAAAAACATTTGATGGCATCTACATGAGGAAAATATTTCTGTCCATAGAGGACCTATAACAGAGAAAAAGCATAATGAGAGCCAGGAGGCAGAAACTGGAAGAAAAAAACCCTCCGAAGTTGAAGGTAAGGTGCGTATTGTAGTAAATGTAACTTTCAAAAAAACTTGCTTGCATTTACTTGGATTTTCAAGTCAAGTTTTGATTTTTAAATACATATGCTCAAAACTCACCAGAAATTATGTTTGATATAGGCTTCATGAAATGAAAGGTACGGCCTGTGCTATGAAAGTCAAATTAAATTATTATCATATTCTTGCCTGGCCTTAAATTCTGTGTTTATGAAGATATTTTTCTAAAGAATTTCCAAGTCATGACTTAAACCTGCAATTAATAGCACTTTAAGGAAAACTGTTACACTGGGTTTGATTTCCTTAAGACTCATGAGAGATAAGAGGTTAAAGAATGACAGCAGCACTGTTCTTAAGAATAAGTCTCAGCCATAGCCTCAGGTTCTTGGACAACCTCCAAATACCACTCATATTAGATAAGATGACCCTGACCATTGCTTAGGTTGTTTCAACTTTCTGAAGTTTACTCAGTTTATACTAACTAGAAGTTTAGTCCAGTTACAGATAATTCAAGATGATGACTGAAATATGATAGAATAGTATTTCTCACTGGTGTATTTTTTTCCCCATCCTGAGTATCTGTAATCCCTTTTAAAATAAAAAGAAAAGAAATAGAAAGAACAGTTTTAGTTGAAAAAGGCTGGCATTTTCTGTTGTAATAGCATAGATGCTGTTTATCAGGGTAAGAGTTTCTACTTAGAAATACTGATTTGTTTTTCTTCTTTGATTTTCTCTTTGCTCTGATATTATAGTCTACTACCCAGTGATCCAATAAACTAATTCTGAGCTTGCTCTTACTCTACCTTCACTGTACATCTGAAGAATATTTATTTTGAATCAAATTGTCTTATTGTTTTCACTCTCAGTTCCTCATTGGGAAAGAACAAAGATAAGCTCAGGAAGGCTAATCAAAGAAACACTTTCCATCCTAATGAGAAGCATAGTCCAAACCGCATCATGAGAGAGGGAGAAATGGACTAGGGTGTACAAGTAATCTGCTGCAGCTCAGTTGCATCCCAGTCCCCGCAAGTGTGCTATACACAATTTTGAACAAGAGCAAATCTCCCCATATTAGCTAAATTTAGTGTTACCTGGAAAGATCCATAGATTGTCTTAGTGGAAAGGACATTCTGATCAATCACCATGACAGATGGATGTGTCATGCACAAGCCAGTGCTTTGGGATTAAGTCCTTTATATCCATTAGTCCTTTCAGCTGAGTTACAGCTATCTGATAATTTTTAAATACTGATACTATTATTAAAATATTTAATAAGTATGTTAGAAATAAGAGAGTTGATACTATGATTAAGAGATTGAAGGAGAGAATGAAAGTCCCACCCAGCAGTTCCATAGACCAGCTGCACTTGACTTGGATTAGAGTAATTTACTTGCATTGTGATATTCAGGGTGCTATTGTTATTTTTACTAAGACCCAAACTCATTTGCACCATTAGCAGGTTAAGATAAATTCAAGTCAATTTGATTTTTTTTTCTCTTGGTTCATGGTTGTGCTGATTAGTCTTGTTTCAAGTCCCATCCAGTGGTCTGAAGGTCTGAATCCTGGTTCTAGTGATATATGATCAACTGTGATCTTTGCAGACACAGATTTAATAAAAAAAGTACTAAATACAAGAGGAAGAAAGCATACTCCTGAATGAACAGTATTTCTGCAGGTATTAGGAATATTTAACTATGTTAACCACTCCTAAATTTGAAAGAAAAAATTCCAGATATTTATTTTATTACACCAGTTTATTTTATCTATATGTATTCAGTATTTCATACATATACATGCACTATAAGGTTATATAAATTACTAAGTCTTAAATAAAACCTACTTATATATTAAACATGTTTTGGGGACTGTATTTGGAGATATCGCTTCAGACTAAATCATATAATTCACAAATATTTAAGCAATGAGTTTTTACTTCCCCAGGCTTGCATCAACTTTGATGTCCTCCCCTTCTCTCAGGTCTCTCTTCTGCATGATTCCTTTTGGTTACACCATCATTTGCTATATTACAATTTCACTTTCAGTAAGTTCCTTGAAGAAAAAACATATATATTCTTCTGTTTTAGAGACAGTACATCTTGGAACTGCAGGCTCCAGAATCTGGAATGGTATGTGCAGAATATATTAAAGGAAAAAAAATATTTTTAGAACTGAAGAACTGCTAAAAATGCAAATTTTTTTTGGTCACATATTTCTGAAAGTGTCTAACAGACTAACCACTCTCAAACTTATAGTAATTGTAAGCATTTACACCATTTGTTTAATTCTGAGATCCTACATCATGTCACAGACCACTTAATATTGTCTCATCTGCTGTCTTGCAGGACAGTTCTGCAGTACACTCACATTCACATTTAGGACCAAGTCTTAGACACGCTGTCATATAGTATGAGCCAGATTTTCTCCCAACTATACTGTATCCTTATATATCTTGTAACAGTTGTGTTTCTTGTCTTTCTGAGGCAGTTTCCATGAAGGAATCAGTTTTGTCTTTCCTTTCATTTTAATTACTTCAAAACACAACTTATCCACAGCTTTTCTGATCCATAGTATACTAGGTGGATTGCAGCCTTTGTGCTCTACTAAATAAACAGATAATAAAGAAATATAAACACAGCTAGCTGTGCAGGAAATAAGATTCTGTCAGGCAGCATAGGAAAGTTGGACCCCATTGGTCTAAAAAGACAAAGGCTGGTCGGGATGGTCAACCTGTCCAGGCTGGTTAGTTCAAGGTCAGCCTGGCTGCCTGCTTGGTTTCCTGATCATTGCCGTGAAATTACTGTGTTTCCACAGAACACTGATTCTCAGCATTTGGCACTGGAGAAGGGAAAAGCATTTTTTAAAAAGATGTCACCCAACCTTAAGAAGAAGTGTGTGGATAACAGGCCTTTTGTGACATATGTCTCTAAATCTTCTTTATTGGTGAATAATTTAAATTTCAAGATAGAATTAGACAGAGATTTGAGCATGGGAAATTTAAAACTAAATAAAAAGTGTAAAAAGCTAAAATAGCCTTGCCTGAGTCTAATCTTAGTTAAAATACTAGTAAAGTAAGAAAGCTGTATTGATTTAGTATAAGAGCTGATCACTGAGTGCATCAGAGATCTTTTAGAAAGCTTTTAATTTTCTACTGCTGCTCATCACTGGAATTTCTTTATTGTGTGTCCTACATTATCAGGCTGAATTTTCTGATCTTGTCTTCCACTGCTGGTTTCTGAGTTATTTTCCTTCATTCCCTGTTTCCCCTCATTATTTTGCATGGTCTTCAATTCATTTTTATATTTGAGATTATACAGCTGCAGGGTACTCCTCTCTTCTATGCCTTTGGTTGCATTTAATGCAACACTCATCTGCATTGTACATGTATTACTCTGTTGCTTGGTAGCCTGTTTACCCCTGAGAATATATTAACTAATCTGACAACTATTTCCTTCTGATGTTAAGCATCCTGATGGTTTTTTTCCCTTTTCAATCTCAATTTAATTCTAATTATAAACCTTAATTAGATCATGGTTCCTACTGCTTAGGTACTTTTTCATTTGCTACATCTCTAATTGCTTTCTGTTGCACTCAAAGGGAGAGAATTTTTTTCTCTTTTGGCTTCTCTGGAAAATAATACCTCACAAAGTTCAGGATGCTATCAAAAGAGAGGTTAATAGATCATGGTTTTATTGGTTAGGTATTTGGTTTTAGTCTCAAAATGTATGGTATCAAAAAAATATCTCAAGAGTAACTCTATCACGGTCCTTCATTCAAACACACTGCCAGCTCCAACCAGGAACGGGGTGTTTGGGGATTGTTCCTGCCACGTGGGTCAGGTGGATTGCGCTCCTTAAATTAGAAAGGAAGGAGGTGGGGAAAGTACCTTAAGCATCTCTTGATGTTATGGCTCCGTATCAGATAGAGAATGCTCATTATTTCTTCAACACGGCCAGCATCCAAAGTCGTGCGAGCTATGTGGTGAGAGCGGAGAGGGACCGCGCCCGCCCTGGGGGTGCGCTGGGTGAGGCCTCTGCCCCTGTTGGCGGCAGGGCAGGGCTGCGGGGGGGGCGGGGCTGCCCTGTGCCAGGCACAGCCGGCTCCAGCCGGCTCCAGCCGGCCCTAACGAGCCTGCCGCAGGCACCACAGCCAGCCTGCCAGCGCCTCTGGGAAAATGTGCTCGAGGAAAGACAAAACACAGCATGGCAGGAGGAGTGGGCAAACAATGTGAGAAAGGACCCTGTGCGCGCCGAGGTCAGAGGAGGAGGAGGGGGGGGAGCTCAGATTCCTCTGAAGCCCACAGGGTGACCATGACGGAACAGATACCCACAGTGCAGCCCGTGGAGGACCCCACACCAGAGCAGGATGATATTTCCTGAAGGACTGCAGCCCATGGGGGCAACACCACACTGAAGCAGAGGAAAAGTATGAGGAGGAAGGAGAAGCAAAGAGGAACCATTACACACTAACCACAACCCCCAGCTCACCATCTCCTTGTACTGGCTGGGGCAGGGGGGAGGCAGAGGAGTCAGGAGTGAAGGTGTGTATTTGGGCCTGGGGAAGGGGGACTGGTTGGGGGAAAGGGTTTTAGGTTTGGTCTTTGTTTCCCACTACCCAAATCTATTTTAATTGGCAATTAATTAAATTAACTTTCCCCAAGTAAAATATGTTTTGCCTGTGGTGGTAATTGATAAGTGAACTCCCTGTCCTTATCCTGGTCCATGAGTTTTCTGTCTTATGTGCTCCCCCTGACCTGTTAAGAAGTGGGGCTGAGAGAGCAGCTAGGTGGGTGTCTGGCAGCTGGCCAAGCTCAGCCTATCAGTGTTGTTTCTTACCTAGGGACTGAAGATCAGCGTAGTTATGTTAAAGTGCATACTGAAATATAGTAACCAAAATCGTAATTTGTTTCTGTTCCATCTATGTTATTATCCTCATTTTAATCCTTTTGATAGGTAGTGGCAGGAGCAATCTTTGGATAATACCCATTGTCAGTGAGAATCATAACTCTGCTGGGTTTAGTTTTACTTAAAAGCATTTTGCACGGTAATACTTACACAAACAATAAAATTAATGCAGCACCATCACATGTGGGAAAACAGACTTTTGTTACTGAGTTGTGCAGGCAGAAATACTGAGACAGAGTTTACAGACATACGTTGAAAAACAGGTTTCTGAAAACACAAAGATGAGACTATGGGCTATGGCATTAGAGAAAAGCAGCTTTGTGTGAAGAAACTAAAAATTGTACAACATGCCCAGCATTTTCATGCTTTAAAATCTAAATGCTTATCACTGTCTTCCAAGTTTAACGTACATTTTCATTGGGAGGGACTGGTGGAAAGGAATGAGCATGCTGTTTTGCTAATCTTGTAGAATATTTTGAAGATGTTCTGAAGATTTCAAGAGTTCATGCACAATCTTTTGTGACATCTGTTTTCTTCAGTTCTTTATTGAAAATTGTACTGCTGAATGTAAATGCTAGAAGGTGGTGTGTGGTCTTCTTCACCTGATAATGCCATCCTGTTTTGTCTGTGCTCTTTCTCTTGTTTATTATCTTGAGGAGCCTTTGGTTATTTTTTAATTAGGTAGATATAGGCTTATAGAGACCAAGCCACATTAAATGCTTGATGCTACAACCATAAAGTTCATTTAGAAGTTAAAAAAAGAAAACCAAACCAAAGAAAAAAGAATGCACCTTAGAATCTCTCGCCTGGATAACCATCTTTCATAACCTTAGACTGCAACACTGCATTACATTGACTTGACAAAATCTGCCTGCACTTTTCTCTTCTGGGGCATAACTTTTACCTTTGTAGTTCTGATATCAATACCATGATTGCTATAAATGATACAATTGTCCTGCAGAAGAGCCTGGTGACTGTTGGTGTTTATTTTCCCTCTTTCTTTCCCTCTTTCTTCCCTTCTAAATTGCAAGTTTCCTGCAGGCAGAGATGGGGAAAATTTCCAATTTTAACCTGTATCAGAAAAAAAACCCCAAAACTCAAAATCCTGGTGCCTGTTGAAGAAAACTGTGTGACTTGAGAAATTATCATGGCTAATTAGAAGAATTTTGTGGTAAATTTATGTCTGCAGTATAACTGTTAACAGTGTTTCATTTGAATGCACCATGTGTCAGCATTTGATTATAGTAAGGTGTTGTGTTTATAAGCACAGACATCAATTCTTTGCTGCTATTATTCTGCTTATGAATATTCTACAACTGTGCTACTCTCAGTGGATTAGAATAAATACATTTTTTAAGTTCTGCTCCTTTGGGTAGCAGTTAAAAATCTGTTATAAATTCTGAAGTTGTAAACTACTTATTCTTGTAGCCAGTTTGTAGAAATTAATTAAAAAGATATTTCAAATGGTTAACAGGACCTCATTGAAATCTGTTAATTATTTTGTCATGTGTTTTTCAAGTAAAACATACCAAAATCCTACTTACTAATGTTGCAGAACAGATGACTTCAGGATGCAGTTATCAATATGGAAAATGCACTATTTTAACAGTAAGAAAATATGTAGAACACCCAGTTGTCTACTGGTATAAATTGGTTTCACATTGTGGGACTCAGTATAACTGTTGTTCCATATAAGACAATGGTATAATGCAAAGTTTTCATAGTCCCACTACCAGAGATTTATTAAAAACTGAAGTGAAATGTCTGGCTTTATATGGATCATAGCTTTGCAAACCTTGGCCTTTTCCATCCACTTACTAATTCCCATTTTTAATTCTAGCAATGGCAGCTTGATAACATGGCCCAAGAACCATCTACTGTGGTCTGCCTCTGCAGGTTTCTTCTAGGCTGACAGAGCTGTGTTTAGACCCTGCTGTCTTTGTCTGTGATTCCAGAGGCGTCTGCCACCTGGGGCTGCTGTGTGCCTAGATGATCTTTATTAAGTAAAATCTGTCCAAATGCCTGTCCAAAGCAGAACTTTGTCTTTCTTGTTGTCCAGAACCGTGGAAGAAAAATGAAAATTTAATTAGGAAGATCAGCCTTTTTTAAAAGGCCCTGTTTCCTAGTGGTTCCCAAAGACTAATGGATCTGAGAACTGAATCCACATGCACATTACTTGCACAGTGAAGTGCTGTCTATGACAAAGTGACTTGTGGAAATATTGTTCCTAAGTCTTAAGTTTCTTTGGTCTTGTTGCATGTTGGACGAGGTGATTTGGTCCTTAGTCGCTTGGGTTTTTACAATATTCTTGTGCAAAGGAAGTTAATGTGACAGGTCAGAGAGAAATATGATAAAAGGTAATGTATTATTCTATAAGTGCTACCAATTTTTTCTTAATGGCTTACATTATTGCTGTTTTCATATGAATAAATGTTAATTTGGAGCTATAAATAGGCATGAAATCTGAATATCCAAGATTATAAAAAAACGAGTATCAAAACTAAATAAGTTGACATTTCAATAATTCTGTATTCCTTCTGGAGCTGGCTGTGTTTAATATTTTAAAAATTTGGTCAGTATTTTTTATTTTGCTGCCCTGTTTCTTTCAGGTATTTTAAATTAATTTTTGAATAACAAGTATTTTACAATTTCAGCATACAGGATTTTATTTGAAGATTGTTCTTTATGATTACTGTACATTGCATTGATATGGTGGATAGCTTGCAGCACTTGTAGTGAGAAAGTCTTTACATAGTAAAAACTGTAGAAATATTTGTAGATATACTGTAGAAAATATTTGTCCTTTGAATAACTGCATCAAAATGATTTTAAAAGGCTTAGGAGTACTACTCAGCTAAGATCCATCTTATTACCACCCTTTCTTGGTGTTACTTCAGGTTACATAATAGTTAAAATCTTGTTAGTACATTGATGACCCTGTTAAAAAGCTAGACAATGTTGAATTGTCTATTATAAAGTGTATGTACATAAAACTATTTGACAGACTGAGAATGTTGTTACGGAAAAATAATAAGAAAAGAGACGTGATATTTTACTACTGAAAAAACATTGGCCAGAATGATTCCAACAATGAAAATAGACTTTTATGTGTAGTACTTCTGTAAAGCAGATCAGAAGAATGAATATTTGATTCCTTCCAACTAGTAGTTTCTTATTGCATGATACAGAGGATTTTGTTCCAGTGGTTTTTAATTCTTATTTTATTCTTTGCTCTTATAGATTTGGTTAGGAAAATGTTATGTAACAAGGAGCTTGGATTCCTGCACTATTCAGATGGCTATGACAAGTTTGTCTAAGAAAGGAGAGCTCGTATAATGAGTATGAAATCTGGCCATACCAGGCTATTTTCAAAGAACAGGGAATCCTGAATGGCTCCCCAAGGTAGGATTGGAGGGATGGGTCACTGTCCATGAAATGTATTTTCAGAGCTTGAACATCTGGCAGGACTGTTGTTGGATTATGCACTTGCTTTAGGGAAAGGAGTTAATGGTCAATTACAAGAATACGTGTTAAGATAAAACCATCTGTAGTAACTGGTGTCACTGGAAATAATTGGCTTACTTTGCAAACACTCTTCACTGGATTAGAGTGATGAACTCAGATTTTCCTGGTAGCTGGGCTGAGATCAGTAGAGCCAAGACTGGTCACAGCTAGTCTAAAGTGGAAGAAGGTGGCAGCAGTAGTTCTCTGGGTCTTGTGTTAGAGTCCAGCCTGTGAGTAATGGAAGTGAAGAAACTTTTTAAAGTCTTTATACAGGCTATGGCCTTTCCTTGTAAAAATAATACTGTTACTCTGCAAAGCACACTTTACCCGAGGATACAAAAAGAATAGGTAGGATCTCTATCGATCTGATGCACCAGTTCTATAAAGCTTACAGACAGTATTCATTCAGATCACTTCGTAGTTTCACTGAGTTCATTCACCTGACCATGCACAAGTCTAAGTTTGCACATCAATGCAATTGCAAAACTTAAATTTGCAGTCCATGTCCTATATTTTAGCATCTTGTTCTTTCCTCTAGCAATGCCTCCTCATATTCCTCCAAATGTATGTTTATCAAATGAAACTGTTCTGCTCTATGTCATAGAAATACCTGTTCAATTTGCTCTGACATAGGCAATGGACCAACAAAGCTGTTAAAAAAAGCTGTCTGCACTGTGTAAATCTTATTTCAGGATTAAATATAACTGAATGAAGGCAATTCTGTATTCTTATGAGGCAAAAGGAATATTTTCTCAAAACTGCAGCTGTTTTAAGTCTGCCTTTAAAATTCTTTCCTTTGAGTGTGTGTATGTTTGAAAGCTGACTGCTGTACATAAGAATTATCCCAATGCTTTCATGTCTCAATATTTCAGTGGTTTAACACTGTTAATTGACATGATGTGATAGATTGTTATATTCTATTAAGTACTTAATATATACTTCCAAATTACCTCGATACTGATGTAATGACTCCTCTCACCTAAAACCCTCAAAGAGAACTAAATGACTGTTAACGATATTTAAGTAAGAGGTAGGATATGAATTACTGTAAATTAACTCCCCACCCCCCTCAAAAACAACTAAAAACCCCACCCCAAACCTTAAAAGTTTTGGAACTAAACCTGAAGTACTGAGGTGCTGCACTACTTGCGTTAGGTGAAGTACTTTTTGGCTGCTATAGTAGAAACTACAGAACTAAACATGGATAGGTGGCAAATGTTCATCCTTCAGTCTCAATTTTGTGAGTCAAGTGAATTTATATATTTAAGATCTGCTTTCTGTTCTTGCAGGGAAAGGTGCCTTTGATAAGTAAACATGTCTTCACTGAAGTCCACTTCATATCATGCTAGTAATGTTTAAGTAAACCCCCAGTGGTTATAAATAAGACCAAGTTAGCAGAGACAATGTAAATGAGAATCTGTTCCAGGGTAGAATCTGTTCTTTTTTTATAGTATCTATGTAATCTAACTCTCTTTGCACAGGAAAGTCTCGATACAGAAATTACAGTGCAGTCCTATCATGATTAAATCACATTTTGAATTAAAATCCTCCTATTAAATAATGTTTCTAGAAAACACACTAGTTTTGGACTATTTTGGAGAAGAAACAGTAATAAAGTATTTAAAATTAAAGATATATTCTGGCCTTACCGTTCAAATTCACAGATCTTGGGATGATTGAATATTGCTAGTTCCAAAAAACATTATGGTGAAGAGTTTATTTTGGATAACTTTATAATGTGCATAGCTGTGTAATCTGTATAAAAGAGAATTTGCCCTCTATCACAAATCTATATGGTTTCACTATTGTCATCTGAAGTATGAATATTTGCATCAACTAAGAACCTGAAACGTTACCTACTGTTGGAACAGCTAGGGTCTTTAGAAGGTATGTGATCACTTCTGTACGAAGAATTTTAGGTTAGATACTATGAAGAAATTATGTACTGTGAGAGACCTTTTGTCTCTTCCCAGTTCCTTTTTTTGTCGCTCTTAAGTCACTGATTCTTAACACTGCAATTGTCTGATAGTTACATTGTGTGTTTCATCATGTGTGTATTTTCACATGTCCAAATACATCCATGTGCAACACTAGCAACTGATTTTGTAAGGAGACAATTGTCACTTATGCTGTAAAGCAGTTACTGAAATAGGACTATTTTTAGCCAAAGCTGATACAGATTTATATATGCATACCTGTAGATAAATATGATCAGAAAAAATGTTTCTTATATAAGCATATTTATACATTGCATATGTTTACATAAGCATATGTATACATAGATTTATACTTACATGCATAAATCTATGTGACCTGATGGGATTCGTTCCAGGGTACAGAAAGAGCTGGCTGATGTTATTGCGGGACCTCTCTCCATTGTTTTTTAATCATCCTGGGAGTCTGGAGAGGTCCTAGTCAACTGGGCAAACATTGTCCCAATATTCAAGAAGGGTAAGAAGGAAGACCCTGATAATTACAGACCTGTCAGTCTCACTTCAGTGCCTGGTAATACTATGGAGAAGGTTACCCTTGGAGTTACCGAACAACACTGGAGTGACAATGCAGTCATTGCTCATAGCCAGCACGTGTTCACAAGTGGAAAGTCCTGCTTCACCAACTTAATTTCTGTTTATGTCAAGGTCATCCATCTAGTTGACAAAGAGAAGAAAGTAGATGTGGTGGTTTTATTTTTTTAGCAAAGTTTTTACACTGTCTCTCACTATCCATAATCACAGAATCACAGAATCACAGAATCTTAAAACGGTTCGGGTTGGAAGGGACTTTAAAGATCATCTAGTTCCAATCCCCCCTGCCATGGGCAGGACACCTTCCCGTAGACCAGGTTGCTCAAAGATCCATCCAACATGGCCTTAAACACTTCCAGGGATGGGGCATCCATAAGTTCTCTGGGTAACCTCACCACCCTCACGGCAAAGAATGTATTGCTAATATCTAATAAAAATCTACCATGGATAACTGTCTGGCACACAGCTAGGCAAGTCCATAATATGTTGGGTGAGCAATTGGCTGATGGGTCGGGCTTAAAGAGCTATATAGTAAATGAGGTTACCTCAGACTGGTGGCCAGTCACCAGTGGGGTTCCCCAGGGCTCAGTTTTAGGGTATGTGCTCTTTAATGTTTTTATAAATAACCTGGATGCAGGAATTGAATATACATTAAGTAAATTTGCCGATGATACTAAATTAGGAGGAGCTGTGGACTCCCTCCAGTGTAGAGAGATCTTACAAAAAAATCTGGGTAGACTGGAGAGCTGAGCATTCACTAGCTGTGTGAAATTTAACAAGAGCAAGTGCTGGGTTCTCCACCTGGGATGAGATAATCCACTTTATACATACAAACTGTGGGATGAGAGGCTTTCTGCTTAGGCCCTGTAGAAGGAGATCTAGGGGTCTGGATTGATGGCAAGTTGAATATTAGTCAACTGTGTGCCCTGTCAGCCAAAAGGGCCAATGGCATCCTGGGCTGCATCTAGCACAGCACAGCTAGCCAGCTGAGGGAGATGGTTAATGCACTCTACACTGCACCGGTGCGGCCCCACCTCGAGTATGGTGTGGAATGTAAGAAGGACATCAAACTATCTCTGTCCAAAGGAGGGCAACCAAGGTGGTGAAAGGACTCAGGGGCATTAGTTTATTCAACTTGGAGAAGAGAAGGCTGAGGGGTGACCTCATCACAGCCAACAACTTCCTGAAGGGGGCAGTGGAGGGGGAGGTGCTGATCTCCTCTCTCTGGTGACCAGAGATAGGACACAAGGAAATGGAATGAAGCTGCGTCAGGGAAGTTCAGATTGGTCATTAGGAAAAGGTTCTTCACTGAGAAGGTGGTTGGTCACTGCAACAGGCTCCCCAGGGAAGTGGTCAGGGCACCAAGCCTGACAGAGTTCAAGAAACATCTGGATGATGCTGTTACTCATATGGTTTAATTTTGGGCAGTTCTGTTAGCAGCTTGGAGTTGGACTTGATCCTTACAAGTCCCTTCCAACTTGAGATATTCTATGTTTCTATAATTCTATACAAGTACTTACAAAAAAAAAACAGTATCAAGGCTTCCCTCTTCCTTTCCCTAATTCAGACACTTCTGTATTAGATGTCTCTGATATTATTTGTGCGTGTAGTAGAAGGGTGTGTTAGTTATGCATACTATGACACTCCATATAAGTGGAACTTAAGGCAGCAGTTGTGTTGTGTCTCTAGGCTAACCCAGTTATTATGAGTTTAAAAGGAAATTCATGAGGTTTTCAAGAACTAGACAGTATTAAAAAAATAAATGAGATTAGTTAAAATACTTTTTATTCTTTTACAAATCAAATCAGATTCCTTAAGAGAAAATTTCAGTGAAGTAATCTTATCTGAGCAGCTGAGAAATTTCATAACACTCAACTTGCATATTTTTATCTCTAAAAGAAAGATACATACACAGTTTACATGGATGTGCTTCAGTCATGTTGGTAAAATCTTTTATTCTATGGAAGTGTGCTATTCTGCACAAATACATCATAGTAAGAAATAACAAGTCCCTGGATTTTCTTTATTGTGTGCCTTTGTTATTATTGTTTTTATTTGTTATTATCTGCTTGCAAGAATGCTGAAAGGAAATGTTTGAGCTGTTATTACTATCAGCTGAATTGCAACATCCTTTTATTCAAGTGGTTAGGACTGTATCTTCCCTTGTATATTATGGTCAAAGTATCACCAAAGAAGACTTTGTGTCTTATATACAGACTGGAAAATGAGAGTCTGATTCTTTGCTCCCTTACACCAGTGTTATACCTCTACAAGTCCACTGACTTCAGTAGTTGTGAAGTCCATGGAGACAGGAAAGAGTATTAGACTCTTAATTTGCCACATTATTAAGAAAAGAATTGTCCAGCACAATGAGCGTACTAGAATTTTGCTCATATAAGTCATAGCCTTTTTATAACCCTTCTTTCTAATGGATAATTTGTCATATTTTTCTGTCTTTGTATCTTTGCCACTTCAAAATCCATTACTTATACAATGGCTTGCTCTATAGACCTCTGCCATAAATAACTGAATCCAGGCACTGATGGTACCTTTAAAAAGAGTGTCTGAATGAGAACAAAGCACCTTTCCTTTGGTTGCATCATTATTTCTAATTTCTATAGTGGTCTCATTCAGGAGTCTCCAGCAGGGATCAGGAAACTGTACAAACAAATAACTCAAAGATAGGCCCTTTACTAAAAGCTCAGATCTGAATTGAATATTGTTAACCATCATGCAGATAAATGTTGAATGTCTTTTATATCCATTGTGCCTGCAATCACCAGTCAGTATGGTTCTTGCATCTTCAGAAACACATGAATATGTCAGTCACTGATTGAGATGACAGCTCTGTGGACAGATGGGGAAGAGGAAGGAACTGTTCAAGAGTTTTGTTTTTGTTTCTTTCGTATATTTTACTGAGGAGCAAAAGACCATCTGTAAACACAAACTCAATAGGAGTACAGCACAGAGGAAGATGTATTAGATTTGGTCAACAGCTGTTCTATCAGAAAATGTCAAAGAAAAAAAGAAAACTCCTCCTTTTTTAATTCCTTGTGAAAACTTCTAAGCATAATAACAGATACAGATTTTCTAGTTCCTGCAAAACCAGGAACTTTCCTATGGAAGTCCCCAGTGACATGAACCCTTTTTTTTTTTTCCCCATGAATTCATGTCATGAATAAATACCACTTCACTCAGCGGATTAATTAGAAGAAATTGGCAGCTGAGACAGAACAGAATATAGAGAAATGTGATTACTTTCTGTTTCATATTAAATTTTTTTTCCTTTCTTCCTGTCTAATTTCACTTATGGCCATAGTGATTTTCCTGTTTCTTCTGGTAACAGGATCTCAAATGACACTTTCATGTTAGATGGCACAGAGTTATTGAATTCCCTGAGTACAGTAACCTTAACAAGGAAGAAATTGTACTTGTGTTCCACTGTTCATCTGCCTACCTGAAACTCAGTATTTTATTTGTATTGCTCTTACAAAACTGACAAATTTATTAAAAAACAGACTGGGTTTGCAGATTTGAGCAAATATTAAAATAAGAATAAATATAAAAGTTATTGAATTTTAAGTATAAACATATATATAAGTATATAATACACATATATAATTAAATGAGTGTAAAAGTATTTGCAAAGAATATGATGCCTTTGAGAGGCACTGCTGGGAAACCATAGGAATGACCAGAAAAAAATGATATCCAAATTAACTTTCAAAATCTATATAAGAATCTTTATGAGAAAAATGTAGCGGAAAACAGTTGCTACATTGTTTATCTGAAGCAAATTAAAGTGTATTGTTTCAGTCATCAGAGAGGTTTGTAGAAGCTGCTCCTGCTGATAGGACTACAGTTCTCATTTTCTACTACAGAAGACCTTGATCTATTCTTTGCAGTCTGATAAGCTTATTTCACAGACTGAAACTTAATAGTATTTTTTCCATGTGAATACATCTATTGGCAAAATGACCTCCAGATCCTCAAATTTGACTGGGCAACATGATTTCTTTCTGCCTTTTCTCCTTGTGAACAGGAGCACGGACATAAAATGTAAACAATATTTCTGTATTACTGATTTCATCTGTGCTTTGGCTCTCAAATCCAATTGGCATGACAGTTAAAATTAGCAGGACAAGGTCAAACTGTCAAGGATGAGGCTGGCTGTAAGCAGAGGGGCTTCTGTGGCTTTGTTTGCCTGTCATTTCAGCTGCTATGTCAGCTTAAATACCATCAGTAAAAAACCACAGAGCATAGCTTAAGGAGTAATGGGGTGGGGGCCACATCTGAGGAATGATCAAACAAGAATAAAATCCAGAGAGGCCACGCTCTCAGGACACTATGGCATGAGTGTCTTTCACAAAATGTCAGTGCAGGCTGATTAAACAAATGCTGCTGCTGAGGTAAAGCTGATCAACCAGCAGTTTATAAGAAAAGTTCACATGCACTTGTGCTACCATTCTGAAATACTAACAGTAAGTGAAAAAATTTACTGTTATGATAAAATGGAATGTTGCACAAGCCTGAACATTTGCTGTAACTAGTATACCAGTGTTTCACATTTTTTGCTTGATTTGCATTCTGTTAACATGATTTAAAAGCCTTTCAAAATGGCTCTTGGCCCAGACACAGCTTGAAAGTCTAAGCTCTCCTACAAAGGCAGGTGAAATTAGTTTTGCCACACATACAGTTCCATTCATAAATCTTTGCTCAGTGTAGTTCAGTCAATTTTTTCCATTAATAATTGCCTTCACCTAAAAGTTAGATGATACTCCTTTACCAAAGTTTTTTCTACAATTCTAAGTCACTTTTCTCTCTCTCTAATCTATATTCATATGCATACATTCATAAAAATAATCTTTTTCAAAAGAGGAATTATTCTCTTCCTGTACACAGAAGAAATACAGTACAGTACAAAATCATTGTAAAGTAAACTGAAGAGGGTTACATACCTGATCTTCAATTTATTTAACTATTTAGGGAAATTACAGTTATAATTTATTTCCTTATATTAGATTTTAAAATTGTCAGGATGTGGAAAAGGGTAGGAAAAGATGCATAGATAAAATACATATATTTTGTAATCAGAAAACAGTCACGTTAGCTGGAAGAATTGTGTAACCTTCTTTCTGGATACAGGCAAGCTTCACATGTGCTGTCAGACATTATAGATCCTAAGTTCACACACCTTAATCAAGTAACTGTCCTGCAAGTCATTGATTAAGGACAGAATTGGCTCAGGTCCCTTGATCTCAACTATGACAAGACAACAAAGGCCCACTTGTGTCTGAGGGAAAAGGAGAGACAGAGAGCATAGCCGGGCAAAAAGGGGGAAGGAAATAGCTGTTCAAATAGGTGCAGCAGTCAAGACAGAAGTAAAAGAAGTAAAGCTATGTGCCAGAGAGAGGCTGGAAGGGTTAATGATTAAGGGGTTAAGCCAGGTAAAGACCAAACCAGAATTGATGGATATAAATTGTATTATTAATTAGTTATGCAGAAGAGCAGCTACATAGAGGGAAGGCATAGGACAGAGGCTATAAGCAATCATTAAGAAAAGCAGAACATCCCACTAACAGCAGCCACAAACAGACCCAGGTGACAATGAAAAGAGAAATGATAAAATACAGAAACCCCACTTAGAGCAGTCTCCCTCTTCTGTGCAAATGACATACTGGCAGTGCTAGGGAGTCTTTCCTTTCTGGGCCAATGAATCTCAATAGGATGTATAAAGACAGATCCCACAGACCTTTTTTCTGGGGGAGGGGTCGACTTCCTTATAATTTTTTTTCCTCCTAAATAGCCAAAAGAAATATGACCTGGATGATACTCTTCAGCTGAGTGCAAGCTCAAAAAAGGGTCAAAAATCTTAGTTAGATATGGGATATGTATAACAAAACCAAAGAGAGATCTGAATCCACTGCAGCTGCAGGAGAGCTGGGAGGGGCTTTAGCAATTGCTTTAGGGAATTGCCCATTTAACTCATCTGCATGCCCAGTGCAGCCCATCCCTGCCACAGGATCATGTCTGGTGATGCTGTCATCTGCTGTCTAGTACTGCTTTCCAGGATGTCCTACATGCCTCCTACATACCTGGTTCTGAGTTACTTGCTATGCCTGTTCTGTGGGTCTTGGACTAGACAGTTCAGGCTTAAAGTTCCTGGAATTCAAATTGTGCTTATAAATCCTATCAGGCTAAAGATATTTTAGTGTAAATTTCTGCATTCTGTATAAGGGTGTCACGGTTTAAACCCAGCTGGCAACTAGGCACCACACAGCCATTCACACGCTCCCACCCCCTGCAACAGGATGGGGGAGAGAATTGGAAGAGTAAATGTGAGAAAACTCATGGGTTGAAATAAAGGCAGTTTAATAGGGAAAGCAAAAGCTTTGTATGCAAGCAAACCAAACCAAGGGATTCACTCCCCCCTCCCCACTGGAAGCAGGTCCATCCACCCCCAGGAGAGCAGGGCTCCAGCACGGGTAACCGTGACTGGGGAAGACAAACGCCATCATGCCCAACGTGCCCCCTTCCTCCTCCTTCCCCAGCTCTACCCGCTGAGCATGGCGCCATACGGTACGGAATGTCCCTTTGGCCAGCCGGGGTCAGCTGTCCCGGCCGTGCCCCCTCCCAGCTGCTGGTGCCCCCCAGCCTGCTCGCTGCTGGGGGGTGAGGGGCAGACACGGCCTCGGCTCTGGGTCAGCGCTGCTCAGCAGCCACTGGCACCTCCCTGAGCCACCAGCGCTGGCTCCAGCACAGATCCAGAACATGGCCCCGAACTGGCCACTGGGAAGAAAACTAATTCTAGTCCAGCCAAAATCAGCACAAAAGGGGATGCATTAGCCACAGAACAATTATATTTAACAACATAGCAACAATGCCATACGTGTGGTTTTGAAGTAAAGCTCAAGTAATTGGGGCGGTTTTGTCCAGAACTTAATCAAATTAGCAAGTGTTAGGTGTGCTGTTCATGTGCCTAGGCTCAAAAGCATTATACTTGTCTTTTAAGGTAAGAGAAAGGAAAACAAAGGTATCCATTTTGGGATCCTTAGGAAGCTACTAGTGAACATATTGTCTTAAGGAGACTTTCTCAGCTTCTTGGTCTTCTAGGATGTATTTTACCTTTTTTAAAGGTACGAGAAAATTTAAGGGGGGAAAAATCTTACTTAGGTGTAATGATGTACCTTGCTGGAGTACAACAATTCATTAATTGTTGTTACTTGTATTAGAGATAATTTTAATCACTTTCCCTCATTATCTCATTTCAAAAGAAAAAAAGAATAAAACTGTCTAGTGTCCCTCCTGAATTTTGTAGCTACAGTATCCCTTTCCCATGTGGTAGGTCAACAGGGCTACATTGCCTTGTTTTGCATGTCAGGGTCCCATTAACTTAATGTAATAGTTGGCACAGATTTCTGAGCAAGTTTTGTCTATGAAGTCAGGAGGAGAATCTGAGTGGAACATAATACTCTGCTAAAACAATAATACTCTCATAATCTAACCCTCATTAACTTGTCAAGCCTAGTGACAGTCTCTAATAACATTCATTCTTTTTATGTTTTAATTTAAGTGATTTCTTTGTAGCTATTTGAAAAAAAACTAAAATAAGATCGTTACTGTATTTCCATGTAATGTGAAGATATACTGTCTTTTTTTCTTCTTTTTTTTTTTTTAAACTGGGATGCACTTATGTTTATTTTCTGGGCAACTTGCCATAGGCCTCTTTAAAAAATGGATGGAACTAAGTATATTTAATTTATTTTTATTTTCTGCCTTTAAGAAATGCTAAAATGCTGCAAATGCAATTACAACAATACTGTTAGAAATTTATGGTCATTGGCTCATGTTTTTGTCACCAAAAGGGAGATTGGGAATTCAGGGAAAATATCGGATTTCCAAGATGGCTTGTGCCATCTAACATTGTCGCTAACAAAACATGTTACAGAGCAGGCATACACGGATTTGTCTGGGTGTGTGTGGGGCGTGGTGCACAGAGTGGCTTTGTTTGCTTCTTGTCCCCTTCTTTTAACAGCAATGTGCACCCTGCACTTTCTGACCTGCTGTGGCTCATGCTGAGGATGTCCCCACCTCTCAAACCAGTGACTACAACCCTGACAGATATTAAAATACATAATGCATTTCACTTAATGCAGTGAGTACTTGTAGCTCACCATGACTTTGAATGCAGGCTGGGGAGATCAGCATCTGGCAATAGTAAGCTTAAATCCCTTGTAGCACCCTCCCCTGTCTGATTCACTGAGGGCTGATACAGCATCGTGGGAGTTTAATTCACTCACTGACTGAATTACCACACATCAGGCTTCTCTATGTCCATGCCTTTAAAATCTGGAATGAAGTAAAGACCTTTGTCACAGATTCTGAAAAGAAAAAAAATGTTTTTTTAAAAAAGGTTACAGTTTCACTTTGAAAAAAAAATTAGGAGCATCAAACATTCTATATCCAGCTTTGCTGCTGTTTCAGTTCAGAAGAAAGTGTGAAAATATGGCATTTTTGTTCCTCAAACTAGATTCTTTTGTACATTTAGTTGCACACCTCCAAAAATAAATACCTTTTCAAACTGATACTGCATTAATTTCTTATTCATTAGGTCTCAGTAACCACTTTCTGCCCATTTGTTTCCCCCACAACACAGCAATGAAAAAGTAATATACAATTCCTAATGATTTTCTGAAATACTGCACAGGTGCAGGCTGCAGCTGTTATGGGTAAACTACATTTTGCTAAACTAATTCAAATCCCATTGGGGAAATAGTAGAATCACTGCATTCCCATAAAAAGAAAAATGTTTTCATTGTAGGATACTGAAGTTTTCATGTGCATTCTACATAGTCAAAAGTTCTTTTACAAAGAAAATTGTTTTCTTATAAATACTCATGAATATATATAATCCCTTAGTTTCTGACTTTGTTAAAAGTAACATGGTATTAATTATCCTCTTTAAAAAGCCACACTGCATTTTCAGAGTTGGATGAGATGGCAAAGATTATGTTCTATATAGCATAATCGATCTGAAATGAAAAGTAAGAGTTGTCCTCCAGACATATTTAAAATATGTAACTTTTCATAAGAAAAAATATATTACTGTTAAAATTGCATTTGCCAGATGAATTGGCATTTCACTACACATTTATAAATGCGTGTTTACATGAGTTCATATGCTATATGCACTCGTTTTAATTTAAATTTAAATTAAAATTTTATTTTTATTTTTTATTTTTATTTTAAAGCCTATATTTTGTAAAATGAGAAAGATTTCATGGAGGGAACAAACACACCTTCATCTCCAGATCAACAGTGGCTGGTGACGGGTGGAGTTCCAGCTGTAAGTTTCTCGTCTTTCCCTCTCAGCACCCACTTGGGCTAAAGGGTAACACTAATCCACATAAGGTATGGACACCTTAGCTGAGGCGTGGATGTGTGTAACTGAGAGAGGAAGTTGTTCTCTGTGTTCATTGGCATGAAAGTCTTAAAGCTAATTTGCAGAGAAGTGAGAAAGGCTGGATGAGCTTCTGTATCAACACATAAAATACGAATCTTGGAAAATCAATGTCTTTTTTGTTAGAAAAGGAGATCTTTTGAAGCAAAACTTTACTTCCCTTCTGAAACGAAAGTGTTAAGCAGCCCTGAATGTCTGGAACTCCTGAAGCACATTTTTGCCCCGGGACCACTGCTGGAGATCCCCACCAGTGCTTGAACACCAGTAGCAGGATACTCCCTCCATAAACATCTCAGGACTGTCTTGATTGACATCAGCCAAGAAACTAGTGGTTGGATTAGAAATTAGAAACCTGCAAGCAGGTTTCGATTTGTAGACTGGTATGTTGGTGTCCCTGAGCCTTTCCATACACATTCATGCTAGGGGAGAGGACATATCATTGTTAGTCTTAGGGAACCCATTCCAAGCAGAGTGAATTACTGTAACTATAACAATTTTGTTAATTTACAGGTTATTAAAGGCCTATATGCATTGTATAGGGAACTCTTCAGCTTCCTATTTTGTATGTATTATCTGTTTAAAAAGTAAGAATAATCTCAGACTTTGGGCTTACACTATGAAGGAGTCCTAAGCTAGTATTTTACCTTCCTGATAATACTAGCAGGAATTAATTCTCTTTTGGTTTTCAGCTAAAATCCATGATCAGAAGTATGGACTGTATACCTATTTGAAATAGTCTTGGGACTGGTTACCACTCTTTTTGCTTGTTTTTAAATTAACCAAACTAATCTAAAACCAGAGTTTCCTCTGTTAGCAATTTAGAATGACTTAATCTTTGTACACACATCAATAAATTACTAGAAAAGTTTTGAAAGTTTGATGTAGACTACCAAGTTGTGTGTAACATTTGCTTATTTTTCTGTTGGGATCTGTCTATCTCCAAATCTGTGTAGGTCACCCCAAGAATAATTTATCTTAAATCATCCTAAAACAGACTCTAGCAAAAAATGAGAAATTGTTTTTTTTTTTTCTCTTTATTAATTATTTTGTAAATTTATTTTTGAGCGTAACACATATTGACATAGAAAATGGGTTTGAAACGGGGTTTAGACTCTGGAAATTTTTGCTTTCTTGAATCAGTCTGGTGAAGATTCTTTCCATCCTGATAGAATAAAACACTCCACTTTGCCTAATAAACAGAACTGTCCATTATTTCTCTCATTCTGAGCAATTCTATCACCTCCAACTGTCTTAGGAAGAGAGATTTAAGGCAGCAGTCTGAAGAGCTACAGAAAAAGCTGATATGCTGGTTGCAGCCCAGGTATTCAATTTTCATGTTGAATACCTGCACTCTCCTGAATTTTAAGGTACACTTTGTTGCACATTTCCAGATTCACTCCCATCTACTTTTTGTCATGTTTCTAGCCTAGAAAAGATGAACGTGTACATTTCTGAGAACACATCTGTCTGAAAGGAGTGTCCTAGACAGTCAGAAAAATTCGAGAGTCTTTAACTAACACTTGTGTGTGAAAGACTAATATCAAAGAAAACTCTATTAGCAGTAATGCTTTCTTTATGAAAAATTAAGTTACATATGTCTCAGTGTGCAGTGAATAGAATCAGTAATGGATCCTATTATCTTTAGAGTGTTTATTTACTTAGTGTAAAACTAAATATCCTCATAAATATCTGCAAGAATGAGATTGTAATTTACAAATTTGACATCTTGCAGAAGTGTTTCAGCAGATCTTTAAGACTATGCACACACATGCCTCTATGAATTACATAGTTTATACATGCTTATAAGGATCAGGAAAATATATTAAGAATATCAAAGAAAAATACAGGCTCCCTACCATAGAAAATTTTAAGTTTTTAACACCTTGGAGAGGATATAACCACTGCAGCCATTCCATATTTATTTTGATGTAATTGTGCTTCATAGAATGTGCTGCTTTTCACTCCATGTTTTAACACTCGGAAGTTTACAATCTACTGTGGAGTAGCAGCTCCAGAATGCTAGAGATGGACCAGGTCCAACATTTATTGAGTTGTTAGCCTTGGGCAGGAAAAATTTATGATATACACAGAAAAAGGTTTATTCAAATAACATATGAGGTTTGACTTAAACTAGGGAATTATAATTGTCAAAACTGACAGGTGATACTGCCTTCCTTCACATCTCTGTGATTTCCCTTTATACATCACATCAATCATTTCCCTTCTAAATTTATTTAAATAATGTGTTATTCCTTTTTAAAGAAGTTAACCCATTAGTATATACTGCCCTACTAGTGTCTAAGTAAACCTGAAAGCAAACTGTCAGTAAGAAATATGACAGCAGTCTGAAGACAAAAGACCATCTGAATAAAATTCAGAATGCTTCAGAGTTTACTTGATGATTCAAAATATGATTTTGAAAATGAGAAAGTGGACAACTAGGCTGCATGCCTAATCTTTGTATGGTGATGAAGTTAAAGCATAATTCAAAAGGTAAACACAATATATAAAAAATGTTAAAAGCTAAATCATGTTTCAGCCAATAAAAATAGATATTTTTAAGTGTACATTATTGATAGTGAAATTAAATATTCTGTGCTATGATTTATATAGAAAAGTCCATTAGAACAACAGAAATCTTAGGAAAGAGAGGTCATTCACTAAATGGAGAAGTTTAAGATGTTTTAAGAAATAAAAAAGCCAAAGAGTTTAGGAACACTCCTACATTTGGAAAGAATTAATATTTCTGTTGTATAGATAGATAGATATTGTTTATTAATAACTAAAAAAAGATGTTAAATAACATCTGGTTGTGATGTTATGCAGCCTAGTTCTCCCCTTTCTCATTTTCAAAATCATATTTGAAATCATCAAGCTGGGAGAGTTGTATACAAAAGAGTTGGCTGATGACATCTCTGGCTTGCTAGTGTTGATTTGTAATAAATCTGAGAGATATCAGAAAAAAATCCAGAAGACTGAAGGACAGTTTACAGTGTGCCAATACTCAGAAATTACAGGTATGAGGAGTATGATATTTATAAGCCTAGAACATCTATCCTTAATAATGAAAAAATGGATAAACTTTTACCGTTTTACTGACATAGAGGAGAACAGTTCATGGCAATTAACATGAATTTATGGGAAATATATATTGCTCAACAAACCTACTTTTATTTTTAGATTAGTGGGACATTATAACAGTGATCATGACGATTATTGTAGTATGTAGGAACTCTAGGCATGCAAACAGAATCCTATTTTGTTGAGTATAAATAGAGAATAAATAGCAAATAGATAATAAATGCTCCACCCAGACCTCTTGGTGATCCAGGCATTCTGATGCCCACAGAATAAATCCCTCCTCACAAACATACTGTCTGACCAGTGAAAATCTGTGGCTAGGAATAAACAGAATACCCACTCCATGCTTATTGATGAACTTAGTGGCAGTAATAGAACCTCCCCACTGACTATTGTCTTGCTTTGGTGGGAACCCTAACAGGAGAATGCTGAAAGAGGATTTTCCTTAAATACCTTTGTGGTAGAAATAAGTTTTTGATAATCCTTGTCCCCAAGGCCTTAACAGGCTAGAAAGAAAGCAGAAGGGCATGCAGAACCTTTTCCTTACCCTCTTGAGGAAAGCCTCCACATCATGCAACAAAGGAGAAAATTTGCTCACCGCCTTATTCTCCATTTTCCAACAGTGATCCCAGAAACATTATGAATCCCATAATTTGCAAACATATAATATGTGTGAGGGAGATTTTCACACATAAAGGGACATGAAAAGCTACCCCCCCCACCCCCCCCACCCCATTTCAGCTCATGGTTTGCCTCTGCTTTTCATTGATTTCAGCTGCCTGTCAGGCTCAGCTCTTATCTTTAACATTACTAAACTGCTGTGTTCAAAGTTGTAAATGATAATAAAACTCTTCTATTCATCATTTCAGTGCCATGTGCATAACAATTACTCTAACTGCACAGTAAATGCCAGACCAAATTGTTCAGAGCCTTTTTTTGTACATTAAGTGTGATTGAGGGATCATTGGAGGAAGTTAAGGATATTGCTGAGAAGTTCAATGATTTTCTAACCTCATTGTACAGCACAAAGGATTTTCAGGAATATATTCATTTTTTCTCACAATAAAGCTGAAAATCTCTCTGGAACTAAGAACCTGGTTTCTATCCACATTATTGGGAGGCAAGTCAGTTTAAGAAGTTTGTTTTTAACAGTTTTGCTTTTTGAAGTAGAATATCTCTTCCAGGATAACAGATCTAGAAAGTTTGATAAGTGATGCATTGTTGGAGTCCTTTGAATGTTTTGGTAAAGTAATAATTGGATATAGGAACAGGTCTATACCCAGAATTCTCTCACAGAAGGCAAGAGGAAACCAGCTAGATGGTAAATGGTCCAGTTTTGTCTCATCAGATTGACAGTACAATGTTTCAAGTCTCCATGACAAATCCAGTGTTAATGTTTTTAAATATTGGGTGAATATTACCAATGAAACTTTTATTGAAGATCAGAAAGTATTTTGTTAGTAGTTAAATCCAGAGAAAGCTACAAGAAAATATTAGCGGATTATGTGAATAGTAACTTGGTAGCATAACGGCAAACAGAACTAAAAAATACTAATTAATCCACAATGAAGTGGACTGCTTGAATTTCCTATGCACATTACATGTGGATTGTATCAACTCAGGAAGGAGTGCTGGGAGTCTCTGCTCAGAGACACATCCTCAAAAAGCCCACAGACTTGGGATGTCTGAATGGGAAGGAGAAGATTTAGTCTGTTTAGGAAAATAGCAGTAGAATAGATAATGCGACATCTGCAAGCTGGTGTTGGACACTATTTCAGACAACATGCAAGATAAAAGATGTGATAGGTATGATCCAGACTGGCAGTTCCCAGCTTTCTGCAGAACACTTTTTCTAAAGAAAAAAAAAAATATCTTAAGGAATGTGTCTGGTCATTTCAAATCCCATTTTTGTGTTTTATAGATTTATAAATATATTCCATTATTTTTAGTAGTTTTTAAAAGCTTTTTCATGCTTTTCTAAAAAAAAAAAGTGTACTTGGAATTAAAACCACAAAGACAGCAAAAATCGTTATGTTGTCTCTATGTGAATTTGTTTAAGTAGATTTGAAATTATATTAATCCTATAACTACCAGGTAGCAGAGGTCTGCTTAGTCTTTAAACAACATGAAAGTCTTTAATCAACAAATGAAAAAAGATTTAACCTTTGGGGAACCGAGTGAAGATTAAAAGAATAACTGTGAAGATGTGCTTATGGTTGTTTGAGGTTAATGACCTTTACATAAAAATAAAAACCAAAAAAAACCCCAAACAAACAAACAAAATTCAGTAACCAGTTTTTTTTACAATTGAGTTTTTTAAATAATTGTTCTCCAAACTGGACATTAGTGAAATCTCTTCCCTCCCCTGGAAAGTTTATCATGACTCTTACTGCTACTGAAGTGCTCCAGAAAAATGCAGAATACTATTTTTCTGCCTGCTTGTGATGCAGAGCATGTACAATGCCAGGTGCAGAAACACTCGCTCAGTTGCCAAACCCCTTGGATCTTGTTATGACTTTTTTCATATGAGCACACTCAGGAATTAACAACATAATTGAGATTGGTCAATCTTTTAAAGGATTTTGCCCTTGAAATTTGTGCCATAATACCCTTACAACTCCACCCTCAAACTGGAGAAATGTCTTTCATTTTCTGCAGAAATTGGATTTGTGGATTGAAGTTGAGAAAGCATTCTAATTAAAATGCACCCTGCCCTATTAAATTGAAAGTACACTTACAAATATATTTATTTTAAATCAAATGCTGCTGCTGTTAGTTTGGGTGCAGGAGAAAAAGAGCTGCCATCTGAATAATCTGGTTTTGATCTGGAGAGGACTCTGAGTTCATTCTATCAGCATACTTGCAAACATTAGGCTAATTACTAACACTGAAACTTTTATAATACAAATGCCTGTTACATTTTGATCACATGAAAGCTCTTAAAATAATCTCAGTTAAACTGCTGCAGTGTAGGTACACCTCCAGTATTTCCTCTCTAAAGCTCAACAAAGTTCTGGGTAAAAGACACTAATTCGGTCACCTTGGTCTGTTTTAAAATTACTGCAGTATGGTATGCCTCCTCAGTATATTGCCATAAAGTAGTCTCAGTTCAGCTGTTCATTTATTGTGAAGAACACTGCAGGATGTGCCTACCAATATTTCTCTTCATATTTGGATCAGGAGTGTGGTTTTTGAGGGAATCCACTAACTGTCACCACTCAGTCTGCTTTGGTTCAGAGCAAGGAGCCACAATCTTCTTGTGCTGCAGTGGTTGCCTCTGATTTGTTTTATTTCTGTGTCTGTAAAATGTTAGAATGAAATAGTTTTGCATATGAAATTTCTTGGAGGTTACTTTTAACATGTTTTAACAAGTGAAACATCCTGGTTTTGATGAAGAAAGAACAATGCAAACAGTTTTTCAGGTCATATATTTTACAGTTTAGTTATGTGCCACTGATCTTATGTGTTTCATCTTACCAAAAATTTAATTTTACATTTAAGTTAAACTTATATAGTGGAATCCTATGGAAGGTTTAAACCTTGATTCCACGCCACTCGGTGTAAGAAGAGGGGAAACATGGAAATAGAAGCATATAGAAGCCTCCAGACATACTTTTCCATAAAATTTTAAATTTATAACTCTACGGGGCTTTGGGACAGGTCCCTGGTTTTACTTAGATACTTAAAATAGAAAAGGTACAATCTAGAAATTTCAAAAGTCACAAGACTTGCTGTAATCTTCTCCATTTGAAATCAGTAAGTGTTTTGGGTTTTTTTCATACAACTTAAAGGAGGAAAGGTATGACTGTCTTGATTTTCTGTTTTATATAGTCTTTTAGAAATTCACCAGTGTTTGGAGGGACTAAGATCTCTCCACAAGTTAAATCCTGTTCATTCAGTATGTTTAAAGTTTAATTAGAATTTAATTGATTCACAGGCTTTGTGTTGGTCATTTGCAGGCTTTTACTGCCATAGTTTCAGCTTGCTTTTACATGTCAAGATTTCTTAGTGAACAATACAAGTGCAGCAAAATGGCAGTCAATGAATTTTCCCAGATGAGTAATTTAATCAGACCCAGTATATTTCAGAAGAGAACTTCATTCTACTGTTTTCCCTGTACACCACAAATACTCCTGTTTTAATCAGTGCTTGATTTTTCCTTAGAAAACATGAAATTCTCCTTCTCTAGCTACATATTTTTTCTTTCTAAGCACCTCTCAAAAGCTCAAGATTTATAATTATTACTGAGATTAATGAAAACATTCCCATTTAGAGCAGAAATTCACATTTCTTATTCCACTTCTCCCCTGCCTCCGCCCCCCCTTTCCCCTTTTCTCAGGCAGATGCTAACGTTATTTACATATGTTCTAGTCTAGTTCTTAGAAGAATGACTTAAAGGAGAGAAAAGAGGATGTGTGTTATTATATGTTTACATGATAGCTAATTATTCATTTTACTGACACTAGGGAAAATGAATACCACACGTGACACAGTAGCAGATTCTGCTCTTGCCACTGGGAATATGAATTAACTCCCCTGACTCTAGGAGATTTGTGTGTAAAATTAAACTGATGTAACTGAGATCAGAGCCTACTCCAAAGATTTTGAGTAATTCTTAAAAGGCAAATGCCTTCAGCTGTCAATCTACCAGTCTGACCTGTCAGTGTCACATAATAATTAAACAGCAGCTGGCATTAGTGCAAATTTATAATTGCTATAATCCTTATTGCTGACATGTCAATATTTAACTTGCATTAACCTTTCCTTTGAGACTTACAAATAGTGCATCTCTGTTTTTTTCAGTCTAATTTTTCATGTCATTGCCCTGCAAGGTACAAAGATTTATAATGTCACTATGTGATGGATACAGACCACCTTTACTTAGCCTTGTAAGATGCACTATCTTTAGAATAACACTGAATTATTTATTTATTTTTCTGCCCTGCCTGCAAACCACTTTTTAACCACTTAAATGATTTATATAATGAAGGCCATGTCTCAGATATTGAGTGTAAGGAAGCTACTCTTGTGAATTTCAGACAGCTTCCTTGGAGGGTGACATACTCTAAGCCATTACTATATTTTACAAGACTTAGTTTATAGAGTTGTTTTTGTTTGAAGTGTGGTTAAAAAAATCAATAGCATTGAAACTGCAAAGAAAGGTAATGGGAAATTTGGAATATTTATAATTAGTCAAAATTAGGCCATTATTTTAGTAGCCGATCTTCAGAAAAGAAATTTGAAAATTTTGGCCAGAGGGGTTTTTAATCAAAATACCCTGGAGATTCATGCACAGTCTGGATAGTAAACAGAAAAGATCAAAAGAACTTGTATACTTTCCCATTCTGAAGTGTTCCTTATCTAATGCTACGTTTGAAAGTAATAAATTGCATGTAAACTTTGATCAGAATAAATAAACCTAGTTTCATGTTATTCTTTATGTGACGAGAATTTTTTTCAGCTGCTGATCATACAGAAGCTTATAAAAAGAATTATCATTAGATGCAGTTTAACATTCGGCTTGAGATACTTGCTGTGACCACAAAAAGAAACGAGAAATGACTCCAAAACTTTTGTGGTTGCTCTTCTGCTTATCCCACCAAACTAAAGCATGTTCTAGAAAGCTATCTCATATTTCCATTTCCAAAGGTCTTGTAGTTATCTTGCCTGCTACCATATGAGGTTCTGAGCACTAATTAACAAGTACCTACGTACTTGTCCTTATACTCCTTACAACAATTATACTGCTATGGATTAGTATCACAGTTCAACACATCCTAAATGCTGGCATGTAAAAATTCTTAGTGCAAAGTAAAATAAAAGATTTATTCTTAACATCTGAGTATTCTCTTTCCAGCTTTATCATCTGGTCTTTCCATTATCTGCTCAATAAAGGCAAATTATAGGTCAGGCTCTCTTGAAAGGGTGAATTAAAATTCTACCAGGTGTAGAAATTGTTGGATGATTTATTGAGATTACAAATAACCTGTACTCATGTTTATAATTAAACAATCTAATTTATCACTTACTGTTGTACTTTGAAGGGGTCCTGACTCTTGGCTCCCTGGGAAATTACTGTTTATATCTTCCAGATCAAGATTTAAAACAGTACGTAAGTGTGTAGTGAACTGATCAATGCCAGGCATCATGTGTAGCGAGCACAGTAGTTTGTACTTAATTCAGATTGATTAACAGCAAATGAAAAATGCAGGCATGAAATAAGTATATTAGACTGGACTATATATGCACAACAACTCATTTAGCATCTGAACTTTCTATAAAAACTCTGAATTTCCTTTAAAAATAAATAATTTTTAAAAAGAAAATGTTGCACTTTTAGAACAAATGTTTGAACAGTCTGGAGAATCCATGTGTCCTACAAATTCCAAGAATGAATTTAATGATTGCTATGGTTACATCAACACATACTGTAATATGATATAATTAGCTGTGATGTGCTATGGCACAGAAATTGCAAAGATATGTTTGATTAAAAAAAAAAGCCATTGCCAATATGTTCTTGTTTTACAAACATACGAGCTATTTTGAAGTTCCAGAAAGGTTTAAGATGCAGGCTGTCAACTTTGTTTAGTTATTGTGATGACTTCCCATAAGGTTTCAAATTGATCTGGTAACATTTCTCTAAGGAGAATTACCTGGATTTAAGAACTACATTTTTTTTTAAAAAAGGCAGAAACTGATTTTTTAATTGTAAATTTAATGCCCCTATAATATAAGTACACCTACCTAACTTCTTGTTCGCTCTTTTCACTACTAGATGTTTCAGTATTTCTTTTCTCTTGTATTGCATCTCATTTTTCCTTAAATTTGTTTCATGTATTTCTTCTAATGAAATAAGTTTGTTGATTTCTTTAAAAATTTCTTCTTTCAAATTGATATTATGATCTAAATTTTTGATACTTTGATTTCAGTGGTTTTCCTTCTTTTCTTGTTTTCCTGTCCCAAATGATATTTGCAGTTCCAGGCAGATGGCAGAAGTCATTGGAGAAGGAATTAAGACAGCACACATTTGTAGATAATGTGTCAAAAGATGGCTCCTCTGTGTAACACACAACATACTGTTAGAAAGAAAAGTACTGAAACTCCTTTCTAGCCAAGTTTATGATTTCCAAACTATTTTCCATTACAAATTGGGCAATATGTCAAAAATATGTAAATGGCATGAAATAAATGTTTGAAGTGCTTTTAAATGTTTGCAGTTTTCACTGGCTGCAAGGATCTCAGTCAGTCTTGGTTCAGGCTACTTTCAATATCATAATCAGTAAGAGATGCTTTGGAGAAGTAGAAACTACAAGTTCACATCTCTAGGAGGAGCAGGCTGTCTGAAAGCAAGCTCTCCTATCTTTTTAACTATGTAGATATTATGCAAGAAGTCATCTCCTCTTTTACTACATGTGCACTCTTAGAATTGAACTTTGTTTTGAATTTCCAAGGGGTGGAGAAGCCCTAATTTGGGTGAAAGTTCAGAGTAGCTCCTATGCAAATTATTTTCTTTTTCCTGGCTGTAGGCAATTACCTTCTCAGTGTGCAGTATTTAGCTTGCATGCCAAGTCTCCTGCTGGGTGACTAATTTTTAGATGTTAAAATGTCTGAATTGATACCTATAAGTGGCACAATGAAAACTTCCATGAATCTCAAGACCTTGTGATGAAAGAAAAGTGTACTGGATACTATCTGTAGCTCATAGTAAGAGATGAAATATTGTCAGTGTTTTGGTTTAACCCCAGCCAGCAACTATGTACCGCACAGCCGCTCGCTCACTCCCTGCCCCACCCCAGCAGGATGAGGAGGAAAATTGCAAAAAAGGTGAAACTCATGGGTTGTGATAAGAACAATTTAATAATGAAAAGAAAAGAAATAATAGGAACAGTTATTGATAATAAAAACAACAACAAAAACAACAAGAGAGAAAGGGAGAGGAATGAAATCCAAAGGATTAAAATCCAAAGATAAGGGAAAAAACAAGAGGTATACAATATAATTGCTCACCACCCACTGACTGGTACCCAGCCAGTGCCTGAACAGTGATTGGCAAGCCCTGTCCAACTTCCCCCAGTCTATATACTGAGCATGGTATGGAATGGAATGGTATGGAATATCCTTCGGCTAGTTTGGGTCAGCTGTCCTGGTTGTGTCCCCTGCACATTTCTTGTGTCCTCCAGCCCTCTCACTGGCAGGGCCTAAGAAACTGAAAAGTCTTTGGCTTAGTATAAGCACTACTTAGCAACAGCTAAAAGCATCACTGTCTTGTCAACATTATTCTCATACTAAATCCAAAAAGCTCTACCCCAGCTGGAACCAGGACAGACAGTGATTAGAGTTTTTAGAGTTTAATTATTTTTTGAGATTTTTAATGTTTTAAGTTATCAGTAATAAGCAGATAGGATAGAATTAGTCTGTCAAACTTTCCTATATGATTTCAGTCTGTCTGAAGAGTGATTTATGCACAAAGCAAGTCACTTGCAGTTCTTGTCTCTTCACTGTGCAAGATAACCACTATATTTTTTTCACAGATTTCTGTAGTCTTTACTCTGTAAAGGACAATTCCAATTGGCTATGCTATGTCTGAATGCAAAATGAGCATCTGCTTCAAAAAAAGACATTTAAGTTTTCAATATCATATATTCTATCAGCCAAAGCCAACTAAGCTTTGAGAGGTGGATTACTGGGCAACATCAACTATCAATAGGTTTCACTGTATTTATGTGGGGAAAAAATTCATCAGTGCCAGATGTATATTCCAAGATACTAGATTATGAAAAAAAAAATTAGGAAAAGTAATGGAAATCTCATCATTACAGACATGTAAAAACCTGTCTGTATAAAGCTCAGGAGACTATATGGTTTAATTCTGCTTTCCATGAGGGTGAACTAGGTAAACAAATGAACCTTCTTTCCAAGTCTTATGTTCTGTGACTATATATTTTATACTGTCTAATATGATTTATGTATTCTATAACAGTCAAACTCTTAGGTGTGCCATATATTCAGTTATGATAGAATAGCACATGCTTGCAATACCAAATATTATTGTTACTTCCAGTTCTTTCTTCTAAGTTGGATAGGTCTTATGACTATGGAAAGAAGCACTAGCTGTTCAACTTCAGCAGGAAAGTAATTGAAGAGCGCGGTCGTAGGTGAAAATATAGCTCAAATTGTGAATGCTACCAGGCAGAAGATAATTGGGTGTATATGTTTGGGAAGAGTAAGTATCCAAAATTGATTTTTTGAACTCTTGAGCAGAAGCTTCTTACTTGCTAGTTGCAGCTGTTATGGACTGGCTATAAATTTTTATAACACTTGGACTAAACAGAATTGTCACATCCCAAATCTTCCAGTTGAGTAAAAGACTTGGGTGGAAACCACCAATTAGAAGTCCAGTCAGGTATTGTTCTTCTTTACCTAGACTATCTAGATTGGGAAAACTGTGGGTGTAGTGTCCTGGAAAGAAGAGGTGGTGCTCACAAGAGGGATTCTGAAAAGGAAGTGGTCTCTGGAAAAATAAAAAAAAAAAAAAAAAAAAGGGGTGGTGGGAGGTGGTGGGGAGGGGTGCGGGTGTGGGTCAAGAAGCAGAATGTGAAGATTGTGGCTGGAGGAAAGATCTGGGAAGTATGAAAAAGGTCCTGGAGATCAGAAAGTTGCATGGACACGAATGCTGAGGGATGCCCAAGACAGGTACCTGCAAGCAGCAGCATGGCATGTACTGATACAACTTTCTACCCAGCTTCCATGGTCAGCATCCACTTCCTGGGTGGGGACTCAAGACATGGATGTAGTGTAGTGGTGGGAGCAAGTGAGCAAGTATCTGAGATAACTGAGGGGCTTATAAATAAATCTCCCACACTTTTAAATAAACCCCACGATTCAATTCCACTATGGGTTTCCTTCTCACCTGTGACATTACTGAGTATTACTCAGCTTTTAATCACATTTGGGAATTCTTCAGATTTGTCTTACTAAAAGGTTATATTTGCCTTATTATAACTTGAATCTGACTTTGTCCTTGGCTTCTTCTTTTTAAAGGTTTAGTGCGTTATTAAAGCTTAATTTTAAAGTTACACTATACTTACACTGTAACTTACTGTTATGAATGAAAAAGTGCATATATTTCAGCTGAGTTAACAAAATCCTTTGGTGTCTACTTATTTATCCTCATATGATTACATATAATTGAGGTTTTCATACATTTCAGTAACTCTTCCTGTACTCAAGGCTGTGCTTATCCAAATACATCCTATTGGGTCTATATTTGCATCTTACATATATTTATACTTTTATATTATATGTATATATATGGCTTAATTTATATCCTATTAAACTCAGAGACAAAAGGTCAGTGCTGTCAAAAATTTAATTATTTTTTTGCAGAAAACCCTTGTTTCAGAATCAAGAAGACAAGACATGAAATTGGATCTGAAATACCCTGTTGCACTCATGTTTCTTATCTTCCTTTCCTTGGAAAGGATTAAGGCCTGTATACAGATACCTGAATAGGAAACGACCTCATTATTTTTTCACAATTTTGTCTCATATAATTATGTCCTTCTGACCACTTTTGATCTGTGTTACCATGCATAAATCATATCCGAGTTCACAGAGCAATCTGACCTTGGGAAAATTGGGCTCTTTTAGGTACAAACCCTATTTCAGAAAATCGGTATGGGTTTGCAGAGATCTAGTTGCAAAAAATGTTGGAAATAGGCAGACATTGTTTCTTTTGCAAAGTTTCACATTGAATTAATTTCTACAGTCTAAGCATACCTAATTTTGTCAGCTACTAGGAAAACCTTTCAACAGCTACACAAACCTGGTAATAAAACCTGCTCATCTCTGTCTCAGAAAATCAGAGGTAAATTCCTGATCTACATGAACGCAATGGGGAATTTTATTATTGAATGCAAGGGAATCAGTTTTCCAAATCAAATAAAATTAATCACATGGTGTTTTAATTGTCCAATCACTTGAATTTTTTTTTACGATTTCAGCTGTTTCTGATATCCTCTTATCTCATCTCAGTCCCCAAAGCAATGCACAAGACAGGGAGCAGGGAAGAAAATATCGTTTCCTGTAAAATCTCTTGAGCCTTTGTTACAGAAACCTTAAGATTAGCAAAGCTGTAAAGGAAAAAGCTAGATCAGAAGCATTTGATGGTGGTTTGATGATTGCAGTATACCTGAACACTATCATGTTATACACCAGTGCAGATACTGAGCAATGCAAAAGATGGGCAAGAGTTTAAAATAGTTCTGAAATGTATATACAGGGCAAGTTTCCCTGAACAGCTGATTTACAAAGTATTTCAGTGGTCTCAAAAATTACACAAATTGGAAGGAAACCATTCAGTTCAGTAGGAATTTGTTAATTCATTGTGTTGGGTCTGGTTGGGGTAGCGACACACACCATCTCTCCTGTCCTGAGTGACCGCCATAACAGATGGAACCCGAAGTCACGGACTAAATAAACTCAGTGGACATGTTGTGGGTATTTATTGACATTTATAAACATTTTACAGATATTTCACAGGGGTGGCCCATAGACTAAAGGAATGATATCTGTGTATTATATCCAAGCATGCAAAGGGAGGTGGAGGTTAATGAGCTTGTATTGGATAGTGTGGTACCTGAGCATGACATAAATGATATGGAATAAAGGGTGAAAAACGTGCTAGTTTTAGCTGGGATAGAGTTAATTTTCTTCCTAGTAGCAGGTATGGGGCCATGTTCTGGATCTGTGCTGGAGCCAGCGCTGGTGGCTCAGGGAGGTGCCGGTGGCTGCTGAGCAGCGCTGACCCAGAGCCGAGGCCGTGTCTGCCCCTCACCCCCCAGCAGCGAGCAGGCTGGGGGGCACCAGCAGCTGGGAGGGGGCACGGCCGGGACAGCTGACCCCGGCTGGCCAAAGGGACATTCCGTACCGTATGGCGCCATGCTCAGCGGGTAGAGCTGGGGAAGGAGGAGGAAGGGGGGGACATTCTGAGTTATGGCATTTGTCTTCCCAAGTCATGGTTACATTATGTGTGCTGGAGCACTGCTCTCCTGGAGATGTGGACTGATGGGAAGGGGTGCATGAATTCCTGGTTTTGCTTTGCTTGCATGCACAGCTTTTGCTTTACCTATTAAACTGTCTTTATCTCAACCCGTGAGTTTTCTCACATTCAGTTTTCCAATGTTCTCCCCTATCCCACAGTGGGGGGAGTGAGCAAGCAGGTGTGTGGTACTTAGTTGCCAGCTGGGGTTAAACCATGACAGTCCATGACAGCCTAGGACTTGTATGAGCTGCGTATTTTCCACTGAAACACAAGGGTTGATTTGGGGCTTGGTGAAATGAGGTTCCATGGAAATGTACTGAGTACTTTATAGGTCCACACAGTAAACCTGAAGTACCTCAGAGATGAAATTATGAAGTTTTTTTGCTGGGCCATGAGGTTAACCACCCTGATTTACATGTAGCATGTGCCCAGCAGCTGCTTTAGGTCAAATTAAGATTTGATCTAACCCTATTCTCTTTCTGGAAATGACCCATATCGAACGTTTAGTTGAAAAAAGGAAGAGTAATACTGTTGCTCTATTTACAGACAGTAAACATAACCTTCCAGCTCAAGCAATTTAGGGAGTTCCTGACTTATTTTTCTTCAATAAATGAGTCTAATTACTTTTGCACGCATAGTTTTGGTCTTTCCCTTTCTGGGACAATAAATTCCACAGTTTACTTACACACTATGTGAAAAAATACTCCTTTCCCCCCCCTTTTTTTTACTTGCTACTTTATGATTTCTCTGGGTTCCACTTCATTTTGATCTTTTTTCAGGTTTACAATTTTTATATTTTAATGATTTTATAGATTACTATCATGGTACCCTCTTGTGTCACTATCCCAGTCGTTGCTTGTATTGGGACTATGGTATGTCTTTCATTGTCCTTGTTACAGTTCTCATACTTTTTTTTAGATGCAGTAAATCCATTCTGAAAGAAGGAGGAGATAGGACAAAATTATAGTGTAGTGTCTGAGAGGTGAATGGCCTGTGAATCTACCAACACAAAGATAGCTTTGAGTCCTTTCCTCAGCAAAGAGAAGCTGTAGCTAGTGATAGAAACCTACCTACTTACATCAGATACTTTAGAACAATTAGTATTGGTTTTCTCCAGATACATTTTGGCACAAAAATTTAGTTTTATGTTGAATTTCATCTACCTCATTTAAGACTGGAGTGTATATATTTAGGCTATGTCTCACTTGTTAAAATATTCAGCAGAAAAGGTTCCAGTTTTCTGAAGAAGCTTTTTAATGCTGATTTCTTATGGTGTCTTCTGCTACATACTTGGCAGGGGAAATTATTTCTTACTTGTAGATTTATGCCCTTGAATTAAAGAATCCAGGCTAGTGGTGGAGATTTTATCCAGGTAGGTTACTTCTGTTCAGAAGCTATAAGCTAGCTGTACTCGTAAGCGATGCTTAGTTTTAACCCATTAAATATGAATAGGTACTGCTGTAGTCTCTCTCTAGTTGTTTCAATAGCTCCTGCACATTAAATTTATTATAAAAATGAGCTCCTAGTTGTGAATAGTGAATGGAAGTATACATGCATATAGAAAAACATTTAGTTTAGAGTCAAATTTATATGGTATCATTTTACACGCTTCTACTTAAATGATCTTAAGATATGAAAATTAACCTCTTGATTTAAGTATTTGCTATTATTATTAGCAAACGTATAGTAGGATTCCACAATCCGCTGCTCCCAGCTTCCCATAGTTATTTTTCTTCCCTCTTCCCATCTTTTGATGATCACATATCCTAATGGTCTTTGGATGGAGCTGCTTTGATGTAAGACTGTGCAGTTCTGGAGGCAGTGTCTTTACTCATGGCTTCTCTTGAAAGCATCCCAGTTCTGCTTATGTAAAATTGCATTAAAGTGGCCAGACCACAGGTGTGAGCAGACTGGAGTAATTTCTTCCTCTGGGTCTACAGAGTGCCATACCCAGTATACTCCTTTTGCACCTGGGATATTTCTTGCTGGTATACTTCATTAATACATTTGACTCATCTCAGGAAATCATAGTCTCTTGAGTCTTTACTTTGAGCACCTTTCATTCCTCTTAGACATGTTCAAAACTGTTACTTCATTAGACCTCTCCTTTCAGAGAACTTACACAATTACTTCAGATGTGATCTATGGAGGTGGGCAGGGTTGGAATGGCTACTTAGTGGTTTTTGTATTTTGGCAAGATATTTGTCTCAGACAATGGGTAGAGTTCCTATCCCCTTTTTTGAAGAAAATCAGTCTCAAAGTGTCAAGAAACTCCTTCCCATTTTCTTGCACCTTATGAATGTTTATTTCTGAATGGCACTGATCACTGAAGGATGTTTCTTCCCTACTGGTTTCTGTACAACAAATCTGGCAAGCATAGTTTATAGGAGGACAATGCTATTAGCATTTGCATCTTCTTTAGCATCACATGAGTTCTTGTCATAAGAACAGCTAGTTTTGGGGTTTTTATTATTTATTCTATTCACATATTGCCCTGCCCACACCATGCCTTAAATTCTGTGTGGAGAATACTGAGGCTGGTAGGTCACCATCTACTCCACTAGAACACTGCAATATTTTTTCACAACAGGCTTTTTCTATAAAGTGAACTGGTCAAAGAATCATTACAAATACTGGATCTTTGCTTTTTATTCAAAGATCAAGATATATCAGCCAACTGCAGAATGACAGCAAGATATTTGTTGTTTCAGCTGTAGAAAATCCAACCCTATTAATATCTGCAAGAAGCTTTCCAGTAAATACAAGAACTAAAACCATGTGCCAGATATTGTGAATCCTTATTTAATACTGTGTAAAGTTAAGTTCTGGTCACCCTTATTCAATAAAGGTTAACTCAAAGGGTCTTAAAAAAAAAAAAAAAAAAAAAAAAAGCAGCTGTAATGGTCAAGAGGAGGAAAGTTTGGCTGTGTGTAAGGGGAAGGAAAAAGGATGCAGCTAAATACTGTTAGCTACCTCAGAGGTGGGATTCTGTACATAGGGAACAAAGAACCCTGCAACAGCTTCAACTCATTATGGTTTAAAAATAACAAAGGTGTAAGCAATCACTAACAGAAAAATAATTCTGTGTGACTTCAAGTCTCTATCTCGGATTCTATGAATCACCACTTACTATACACTTACCATTGGCTATAAAAGAAAACACTTCCAGTGGAAAGTGCTTAGACTCCCATCTGAATTGGGTAGCTTGCACAGTGAGAGTATTTCTATTCTACCAAACAAAATTCACAAGGGTATTCAATGCTTATTCAGCGGTCTTTATTCCCATTTTTTTCATTGGCAAATTAGGTCTAAACTGGAATTAGGGAACTAATTACCTCTATGATTCTGGGGCTGCACAATAAAAAGAAGGCAATGAATAGAAGATGTCCATGTAAGATACTAGCTGAAAGTATTATCATAAAATCATAGAATCATTTAGGTTGGAGAAGACCTCTGAGATAAGTCCAACCATCAAGATCATCAAATCCAACCATTAAGTCTCTTCAGATATGTGCACAGAAATATGATTGACAATTAGAAGAAAAGGACTAAACACTGAAGAGAAACAAGCATTTGCTTGTAACTACAGTTGAAAAAAGAAAATCTGAATATAATTATCTTTCTTAAGGTCAGGTACAGAATTGATACAGAGCAAAGACTGGTAAAAAAGGAATTAGTTTATTGACTGTATGGGAATCCTTGTGCTACTTGGATACTTGAAGGATGCAAAATATGTGTAAATAAAAAATTAGAAGTACATATACTCTCAGATCAAATTTTGAACATAAGATAAATGAAAGCACAATAATAATAAATCAAACTTTTCAATAGCTAAAGAGGTAACAGCCTTACAAAAATGATGAAAAAGTATTTTAGAAATAGTTTTAGGATTTTGTATTAAATATGAGCACAAAGCTATTTGTTGGAATGATTGCCATGCCAGGGTAACTTTGTCTCTGCCAAAACAGAGGTTTTTCATTTTCTTCACTCTGTGACCTTTTAAAGTTACAGGAGTTCAATGGCAACCAGTTTGGAACATCCATCATTCTCATCACAGCTGCTCCAATGTCCCTGAGTACATGGGTGCTGAAATGGGAAAGAAATTAACAGTTCATTTGTGAAAAGTGTACTTTCTTTCCCAAGTGCCTGATGAGACTTCTCCCTCCTTGTATCTGTTGCACATAAATCAGACTTCATACTTAACTTCACTACACGAAACCTATACAAAATAGCAATAGCATACCTGAAATATCTGGAAACAATCAAGAGAAATACAGAAAATTACAGATCTTTATTTTGAGTTCCTGGAACAAAGGAAAAGTGAACAATCAACACTGTATAAAAAATATAAATATTTCAATGAATAGATGGGTCAATAAATAACATATACTGGAATAGATTTTTCCTTATATATAGTATCCAATTCTGATTCTACATTTAAACTATTATCATTAAAAATTGTAACCACTGAAAATTTGCCACAGTTCATTCATTCTAATTTAATTCAAGCAATATTTAAAAAAAAAAAATGGTATCCAGCTCAAAATACTGGTCATCTGTTGCTGTTTAAAGACACATACTGTACATAGAGCATTCAGCTCCAGCCTTAGACCAAAATCCCATTCCATCAGTTCAGTCTGGGTTTTTATCTGTCCCAAAAGATTCTTAGAAGAAATAAGTCCAGAAAAATGCCTATCAGTGCAGCACACACAAATTTCTCAAAACAGCATGGCTTAGTACTTTCATAAGCGTCCTGGTTTTGACTGGGATAAAGCTAATTTTCTTCTTAGTAGCTGGTACAGTGCTGTGTTTTGGATTTAGTATGAGAATAATTTTGATAACACACTGATGTTTTAGTTGTTGCTAAGTAGTGCTTAGCAAATTAGAAAATTAACTTTATCCCAGCCGAAACCAGGACAAGTAATTTGTGGTTACTCATGTGCTTTATACTGTGTTTGTGGCTGTCTAGTGCATGTAGTCTTTCAAATGGGGAAACAGAAGCTTCCTAGGCCTGTTCAGTTCTGGAGGTTACTCCAGTGAAGGCATTCTAGGCTTCAGTGCCTGATTTGAACATGTGTAGTGTATCACACAGCATTATCAAGAAGACTTCTCATTTACCAAATTTGTGGCACACCTGACCTGATCCTGGCGCTCTGAATTGACCTGTGTACCCTACTTAAACCCTGTGATACAGCACACAGCATAGCACGGGCTGCAGTTGGTGGCCATGCCAGTGTATCCCCAGTCACCTTAGTGTGGCAGCACATTATGTCAGTCTAGAAGAGTGGAGAGAAGGAGGAGGTGGTTTTAGAGAGCTCTTGGAGGAAGGCATAGACACCCCAGGGAAAGGTGTTGTGGCAGAGCCAGAATGATCCAGAGGTGCAGTCTCCTGAACAGCACTGTCTGTCTTCTGCATCTGGGTTGGAAGGTAGCACCTTTACTGAGCTCTGGCCAGTGTCTTGATAGTCCAAGAAGACAGGATAATGCAATGCTGATGGTGAGATACACAATGTTTCCATGTCTGTGTCCCTTAGCAAGTGTGAGCCCTCTTCCCCCCATGGACGGGCATGACGCTGAGGTGTATAGATTCTTTGCTATTGATAGTACTGGCAACCGAGATGCCCGCAACCTTACTCTGATTACCATAACTATATGCAGGCTGCTTGATTTTCTGGAGTGTCTCTGGCATTTCCCATGACAGTGACCCAGTGCCACCATGGAGAATGCCATCAGAGTGGCAGCACCTTCCACACCAATGGCCTCAGTGGGCAAGATGTTCTCAAGTCAGCCTTCAGCATATCCTGATAGTAATGGATCCAGAGTAAAATCGTGCCTCACAATAAACATCTCCGGATGTGCTGAAATAGATCAGGGTTAGATACAAGAAAACGCTGGAATTATAAGCAAAATCCCTGTTTCATTGGAGTCAGTGGGAAAATGATTTTAGTGCATCACCTTATATCATGATCAGTGAAAATTCTAGATACATATCAAAAGGAAAATCTTAGCTCGGGAATAGGATATTGGCATCGATCATTTTCCAATCTACTATATAGTTACAGCTTTTCCAGGTCTCTTGGGAAATCAGTGGCCATGTTTTGTCAGTCTTATGAAGGCAAAATTAAGCTGTAGTAAGGTGAAGTATCGTTTGGAGAGCTGCATATGCTAGTATGTGGAAACATTAGGTAGAAAACCATAGTAAAGTTCATGATTCCATTGAAGATCTAGATGTTTCACTTTTCTTTCACATGTACTCCAGATCAGCAAATCTTTCACTCAGTTACTTTCTGTATAATAACTGATGTTTTAGCTGCAAGTCCTTTATATTCATATTTCACAGAATTATTTATATAAGAATTTTTATACATGAAGATCCAAATTGAGTCAGTCTTTTGGTCAAATTCCTTGTTAAACTACTAGCTTACTATAAAACTGTGTCAGGTGGGGAGGAGAAAATTTACCCAAGCTTTATCTCCATAAAGACTGACTAAGACCCAGAATAGCTTGAGGCTACTAATATTGCAAATCTTTGTACTAGATATTTCAAAGTTAATGTACTTTAGCATCAAACAGGCAATTAAAAGAGAATCAGAAAGTAAATCTTATAAGCCTCTGTTTTGTGAAATTCCCTAGTGTCACAGTATTAAAAAATGTTTTCCATGTTCCTGGAAATCTCTGAACAGCAAAAAAAAGTGTAAATAATAATAAAAAAAATAGTGAAAATATGATTGCATTTTGCTTATCCATGTCAATCAAAACCAATAAACATATCAGTTCTTACCAAGGCTCAAAGCAAAACACACTTCTGATTACCAGTATTAATCACCCTAAAAGTACATTTCTTAGCAACTTTTATGGTCTTCCATTGTACAACATGCTGATTACTCATCCTAGCATCACAGAGTAGTAGAAGTGTTTCTGTCTTCATGGACTACAATGCTATAATGAGCTTCTGTTTGCCTTTTGTTGTTGTTTGGGGTTTTTTTGTTTGTTTGTTTGTTTTTGTTTTCATTTGTTTTTGGTTGTTTTTCATTTTCCTGGAGTCTAAAGGGAGCAACATGAGAAATATTTTTTGCCACAGATGAAAAATTCAGGATTTAGGAGTAGGCACCGTGTCTCTTGAAGGCACATTTAAAACTTTTTTAGTCCAGTGCTTTCTGAGTTTACTGGAATATTCAACCCAGCACCTCAGGGAACTTCATAAATTGAGCAGAGGCTTTTTTTTCTGTTTTGTAAGACAGTAGATGCTTCTTTTATTCCCAAGATTGTGCTACAAACTGACAGATACCCTCCAGCTATTATCAAAACAAAACAATATTTGTTATGCAAAAATTAAATAAATTACTTGTTGGGGTACCAAGTGTCTGAAGAGGAAAATAAATGTGATGCATGTTCAAAAAGAAACTAACCTCTACACTCACTTCTACCTGAGCATAAAATCCCTTCCCTTTGGAGTTCTGTGAAGTAGCCACATACTGAAAGCAGAAAACAAAAAAAACCTTGGATGTGCTTTGGCTGGGCTCTTTTTTGTATACACAACAAAACAGCATTGCTTAAAGGATTTCCCTCAAAGGTTTATTCTCTCCAGGGAGACATATATCTGAAAACAGAATTTGTTTGAAAAATATTGTTTTGGTAGCATTATCATAGAAATGATGATGCCAATGATAGCAATTATTACCACTACTACTAAACAACAACCAAGCTGGGATATCTCACTTGGAAAAACACTTCTAACATCTGTGCTATAGAATTTACTCTTATACCGTTTTAAGGAAAGAATAATCTGCCTGTGGTACTGACATTGATAATTCTTTCATTAGTAAACAGAGAAGCTTTAAAGCTAACACTCAGTGAAGTGTTCATTTAGTCAAGTGGTTAAGTAGGTGGTTAACCATGAAGTTCAGAGGAGGATCACAGCAAATCCTGCTGTTGCTGCTCAAAGTTATATTTGCTTCTGTCAGGTGGTTTTAAACTGATTCTTCAGGGACAGAAAATGAAAGCATGGAGGGGGGAAGGATCCATTTAATTTTCTAACTGAATATTATGAGTATCTTCTGGTTAATTAATAATTTATTAAGTATTATCTTTGGTGACCATGGACATGGTACAGTCAGAGTGCTGTACATATAATGGCATTTAGGTAACTAGTATGTGACCAGCTGTATCACTTCCTTTCTTTCCTGCAGCGATTGGTTGTGTATCGTTGGCTGACAGAAATCAGTATCTCTTTATTGACTTCAATTATTCAATGGCTCATAATAGAACTTTTTTGGTGTAATTCTGTTGATCTTATAGAATGATGCAATGTTGTTTATTCGTGGGAGGGAAAAAAAAAAAAAGGACTCTTAATGAAGCAATTTTATAGCTTCCTTTGGCTTCCACTCTCATTAGTAATTTATTTGAATCTCAGGCATAAACAGTCAGTGCATTTACCTAAAATAGAGTGACTCATTGGCACTCTCTGACACAAATCATATGATATAAAATTCTGGTAGTCTTCTGCTCCCTCTGACTTCATGCATTTACTTATTAGAAAAGGCTGAGAAAATTGAAGTGTACCACAACATGTGGTTAAACAGCACTGCTTCCAATAGTAATTACTGTTAGAAGTATGTGTCTATACATCAAAGCAACTGCTAGACATATGCAGAACAGCAAAAAGACAATCTTATAAGTTTAAGTGTCATCAGATTAGCCAAGAGATACAGAGGTGTGTAAAGAAACAAAGGGAAACAATGACTTGGGAAAAGCAGTGATAATATTAGCACAGCCATAACCTAGTTGTAGTTGGGTTTTTTTCTTGTTTTTTATTTTGTGGTTTGGTGATTGGTTGGGTTTTGTGTTTTTTTTTTTGGTTTGGGGTTTTTTTTTGTTGTTATGTCTCTTGCAAGACATATTTGTTTAAGGTTATATTAATCCTACTATTGAGGTTTCCTTTCAAGAATGCCCTGATAGTAAAATATCCCTGAAGAAGTCCAATAATTTTAATATTTTTTAATGGAAAATCCATACATAATCACAGTAGAATGTGTTTGGTCATTTGCTTCATGTTGCTTTTCTGGAAATGCATTTGGCCTCCTGAGGCATGCCAGAAATCCTGAAGAAATATTGCATTAGTCTCAATATAGTGGTGAGATGTCTGCTTATTTTATAATATTCAGTTCAAATGAAGTTTTAGTCCTGGAAATGCAAGTATTGTTCTGTCTTTATTAAACTATATTTTATGGTTTTCAGAGCATTCCTCTCCTATGGAAATTTGCTGATTGTATACTTTTGCATAATCAACTCCTTATTCAGAGTAAACTTTAATTTCAGCCATTATATACAAATTAATACATAAGATCATAATCATGTCTAAAATATATTTCAATGTGTTGCTATTCTTGACAAAATATATTGAATCTTTCATTTCCCTTGGGAACTGATATACTTCAGAGTCAGAAAAAACCCACCTAGTTTCCTTGTGGATGAGGTTATTTTGAAAGGAGAAAAAATGAGATGGGCAGGATTTGTGTACCCTCTATTACTTTATGTACAGCAGCCATTTTCTGACAATGAAAGCCTAAAACATAAAGAACCGTCATTTGAATTCTCTCAGCAAAGAAAGAACAAGAAATAGTATAGCATAAATTCTATCACATTAAAATTTCACTCATTTTCTGGTCAATAGGTGATACGAAAACCATGTCTTTTCTTCCTGTTATTGTTGTATTTCATTTTAATATGGACTCTCATTAGAATCTTAGACTTATCCCAGGAATGGATAAAAACAGAAAATCTCAAAAGCATCCAGTTTACAGTCCACTTCACCAATAGACCAACTGCGACAGTCAAGACAATTAAAGTACTAACACTTACCTGGCTTGCTTGCTTTCTTAATACACAGATATATTGATAGCTCTAAGAAGCAGCTGATGCATTCAAGTATCAGGAAATTGAAAGTAGAACTGGGAAAGAAATATCATTCTTCTGCTTTACATTGTTTCAGTAACTTTGGGAATTACTCACATGGGTATTACTCACATTACAAATTAACGGCGTAGATAGCCCCTGGTTATTTAATTTAATTTTGGGATTTAAAATTTATGTTTCAGAACCCTGATGAAATGGCTGGATGTGACAAATAGTTCTTTCCTCAGTCTGGCTGCCTCTCCATGTACTATACAGGAGAAGAAAGTGCTGGCACAGGTTTAACATTGGTTTTCATTTGTGGTTATTGCTCAGGTATCCGGCTGAAGACATGAAAGAGAGAAACTGATTAAGATAGCTCACTCTGAAGGTAAAAGAAATTGTTAAATTGGGCTTGGATTCAGGCCAGGGGTGGTGGCTGTGGTAAATTAAAAGGGAAAATAAGACTGCAGATAGGAACAACTTGGGTAATTAATAAGGGATAGAAAGGCCTTCTAGGGTGACTGATGAACCCTTAGTGAATGAAAATGATCTGGTGAAATCTAAAAATATAGTCTAGCAGTTACCAAATGCACATAGAATCATAAAATCATTTAGGGTGAAAAGGACCTTTGAGATCACCAAGTCCAGCCATTAACCCAGAACTGCATCATTAAACCTTATCCCTAAGCACCACATCTTCAATAGAATACCACAACATTGTGGTACATGTGTGTAAGTACAGACTGTTTATTTCAATGAGTTTTCTAGACTACTTAGTTCAGGTTTTAGGTATGCAGCTGAAGTATGAAATGCTTATCTTTAGTAAACTTCCAAACTCAATTTCTGTTGAGAAATTTCCAGTATAGGAGAAATGCAGGGAAAAAAAAACCCAAACAAACAAAAGAAATGAGAAGCAGAAGAAACCTGCTGCATTTTCAAAGGTAACATTTAGCAACAATTTTCCACTTGAAAAAGAGAACAGACACTGAAATCTTACAAAGAATAATAAGGATTTCGACAGAGAAAAGAACTGAGTATTTAATATACAGAATCTTCCTTCTAAAGCAGGATTTTTCCCTTCAATCTGTGTTTGAATCTAGCTTTGAAGGTTTCAAAAGAACTTGAAATAACCTGTACTTCCAGTGTTTCCTACTCTTATTCCTCTGTTTTTGGGATTTTCTCCCCTTTCTATTTGCTCCCTTTCAATACTTCACAGTTTTTGTTTCACATTACAGTTGCTGTAACAGTATTTATATATAAAGTACTGCTTATATATAAGGTACACTGTATAGGGTATTGGCAGAGGTGTGGATTATCTGTCTGAAGTGAGAAGACTTCCGCAACATTCCATTCACATAGTAGAGGCTTCTGTCCTTTTAGCACCTAACGATACATCTGTCTTTGTCAAAACCTATTTACTATAGATTAGCTCAGGCATATTTCTTCAGTGATTCAAGTCCTTCTTTATTACTCCTCATTACTTGATGTTCCACCCAATTTAATCACATCTGCATACTGGGAAATTGTCCTTAGACTCGTTATTCTAGTTGTTTGTATTATGATATGCTTGATAAAGCTGAATTCTTAGCTAGGTCTCTCTATTATATAAAGAAGTTTATCACTGTATATGTAAACTATATTCCTGATGCCAGATCTAACACCATATCTTTGACATCATTATAATTTTATTTGAAATTTATGACAGCAAGATGTAAAAGGCAGTGTCTGCAGTGGAATGCCAATAAAAGTTGTCAGGAATGTGAAAGCTGTAGTTGTCTTGGTCTATTTTCCCAGTGCTTCTTTTAGCTATTTCAAGACAGGATTTTTGGAAAATAACATTTTGTTACACCAATCAACAGACATCTTTCCTGATATGAAGACTCATTTGCCTAATGGTAATGTGGTCTGGTGGCTATAATTAGTGACAACAGCTAGTTTATATTCCTGATACTCAGAGATTTTGCAGTGTGGCCTGGAGTCATTATGTACATCAGCTCTCTCATAGGTAAAATGTGCACAGCAGCACAATACCTAGTGTATTTTGTAAAAAAAACCCTCTACTTCCTCATGTTGAAATGTTTTTGTTTATGTTTTAAGAGGAGCCAAAACTTAAAGGATTATACCTGGTTATTTCATATTCTTTAGAAAGTTCATGTCCAAATCTCAACTTCATGACTGAAAACTGTTACTAAAATTGGCAGCCCATGCTTGTCACGAGAACAGCTCTTCATTATCATGCAATCGCATGAACTTCTTTTGAAGGTATCAGAGTTGTTGTTAATTTGTTATCTCTGGAGTAATAAATCTTTATTGCCAGTTTTTTTTCCTATGCAGTGTATAAAACAAGGGCTAAATTTAAAAACAGACCTATATAAATACATTTCCATACTAAAGGAAATTCTAAGTTTAAGTTTCTGGATTTCATCTCAGTCTTCAGTTAAACAAATAATATACTGTGCATTTGACAAGATCTGGATATCCACTCAAGCTTGCATGAAAGAATCTTGGGTTTTATTGTTTTTAGCGTGTTCTAGGTGGTTTGATATTTAGAGTTTTACTAAGTAGCTGTGGTAATAAAAATCTTTTCATTGAAAAGTTATTTGCTACTTAAAATTTGTGGTAATACAAATAGAACCAAATCAAGAATTTTCTGAAACTCTAGAAATCATGATAAACTTTGTTTAGACATTTTTTAAAAAAAATATTTTAGTGTTTCCCCAGCTCTGGAAGCAGAAGTAACAAGATACTATAAATAGGGCACTTGTTGAAGGATTTTTGCTATACCAGAATTAAAGGAATAACCCAATTCTCAGATTTATACATCAAAAATCTTTAGCTAATATATTGACTAATGGATATTTTTTCCTGGAATGAGAAATTCTGTGGTTTGGTCATCACACTGTCATTATTTCTTGTCAGGAAATAAATTCAAGCCAGCATCTGAAAGCAACTGATGGCAGATTAGGATGACCAAAATGGATTTTCAGTTTTTCTCCTGGTTCTACATTTCAAAATAATAAATAATCAATGACATGCTGTCATCACTGATGAAAATAACCCAGTACACTACACAGACTTCATTAAACTTTTCTGATAAACCTTGATGTTCTTTGATAATGCAATATATACTCATATCCCATGATAAAGAGGCAACATGAAATCAGTGATAGGACATTATCTTAGCATATAATCAGAAGACTTAACCAAAAAAAAAAAAAAAAAAAAAAGATCAAAGATCACCTCCCCCCCCCAAAAAAAAAAAATCACCCACTAGCACATTTTAGAGTCCATGTGTGCATACATTCACATAGCTGTGCCAGGAATACTGTTGCTCTTATTCCTGCTCTTAAATCTTACCAAATGGAAGAACACATATTTTAAAAAATACTAAAATGAGCAATCCTCAAAAGAGTTTATTGGATTTTTAAATATTTCACAGGGGTTCTGATAAGACACTATGTTGGTATAATTTGTAATTAATAAAATATTTTCCAAACCACAGCAATCACAGTTCAGGTTTATTTTCTACAATAGCTCCAAACCCCTTACCTTAGTGTGCTCAGGGATATGTAAGCTATTCTGTACCAATGATTCACTAGATACAGCTGATATTCATTACAATATTTATTGATTCTCTGCCCAGAAGCATATGACTCTCATTTTTTGCTTATAAAAATATAGTAGATAAAGTAAAACATCACTAACCTCTGCGATCTGTACTTCCTTTTAAGATTTCATTTATTTTGTGTGGTATATTTTCATTGTCAATAATTTGGCAACAAGTCAAAAAAGTCAGACAATGATTATCTTAATATCTATGCAAATTTTGCGCTGTATAAAAAATGGCTGATGATGTATTAAACTCATGATTTTTTTCAAATGATTCCTAATCACTTTGGCAGTACCAGGAATTAGTGGGTTCCAAACCTGACCATTCTGTGTTTCTGTGAATGCCATGACCTTCAATCACCATAGCATCATGTTTGAGACACAGCAATTCATTTCCCTCTCAAACATGTTTATTGTGTGTCTTCCCTTTCTTATAGATGGAATGCACAAAGACAACATAAAGAACTAGAAGATACATAGGGAACTCCTTAACTAATATTATGAACACTTTAGACATGTTTTGAAAATTATTTCTTCTCAGTACAACCTTGCCAATGCTTATCTCTTTCATCAAACCCTGAAAGAAATTGAAAGACAGGCTAATTAAAGAGAAACATTCAGAGACTTGAGAGTATGGATTGAAAGACTAATTACAAGTTTTCAATACTCTCCTTTGTTTCTGTTTTCCATTTGTACTTTTCCTTCAGAAAAAAAAAGTCAATTTCTACTAGGATTAGCTAATAATATTTAGTTCTTCAGCCTACATTTTAATTTTTGTTGTTTGGAATTTTTTTTCTTTTTTTTACATCTTGATGTCTTTGGGGCTTCTACATCCTGTTTTCCTTAAGCAAAAAACAAAGTGAGGGAAACATGATTGTGTAAATTTGATGGAAAAGCCATGTTCCACTGCTCAGTTTTATAAATTATGCACAAATATTGACTTACGTATGCTGTAAGACCTCCTAGAATAGAGCCCCAGCATGTGCATCTGTTAAAAGAGCCTGCCAAAAAAAGTGTGTTTCATCCTCCAACATGTAAAATATGCATATTCAATTACAAAAAATCTTGACATAATTTCAAAAAGGTTTCAGTAACTTGCTGCAGTCCCCAGGAAGCAATAACTTGCGTGCCAACAACTCATGCAAGTTTTATGTATCTATTTAACTTGCTTAAACAACAAAACCAAAAATAAATTAGCATTACTGCATGGCATTTCTTGTAACAGATGATATACTGGAATTCCCTTCAAAGAGCATTGTTACATATAACAACATATATGCAAGCTTCTCTCCACTTCATGCAACATTTTGAGTAGGAGAGTAGGACAGTTAACCCTAAACTGATGTGTTCAAAATGCTTGGTTTTGCCAGATGTTTTTCTTTTGGATACTTCTTTGCTTCAGTGTACTTGACAGTATTTTTCTCCAACTTGTTTAAAAGAGCCAAAACTACAACCTTGAATATTTATGAAAAGAAATGCACACTTTGAAACATCACCTCTGGCATTTTATTTCTTTGCCAAGATTTAAGTTATGTTTAGGGAGTTTAACAAATGTTTAATGTATATACATTCTTTTGAATAAGAATATGAACTTTCCTTTCATGGACAAAAAATGTCTTGTACTCAAATTTGCTTTTCTTCTCAGTCCCTCTGTGCTATTCCAATGTGTGCTGCGGTCTCTAGCAAATAACTAGCAATAGAACGTGAACCCTACCTCATACCTAAAATAAATATAGATAGACTGACCTAACCACAGGCGTGCTTTTAATGAACACAATTTTGAGTGTTTTATACAGCTGTAATCTTAAGATTAGGAACATATGGTTCTGGTGGTAAATTAGCACTATGAAGATATATAGCAGTGAAAATTTCATGACATTTGCAGAACACATAAAGTACCCTGGGCTTAGATAAATTCAGACCTAACTCATTTTGAAATGTGAAGGTTGTAGCCTTGTCAAAACAAGTCTGAATAATGATAATACTATAATGATTTATTGAAGTTCTTATGAGGAATAATAAGGCATTTTAAATTATCATCTCTGTTAGTGTTTCATCTGCATGGGTATCATGTAGAATTATGTTTGAGAGTATTGGAGCCTCAACAGAAAGGCCAAATGATTGCGGGGATAAAAAGACAAAATCCTGTGAAATCATTTAATTTGATTTCATTAGATTTTTCTTTCTGAGAATATTTATTAAGGAGACAAAACCCAATGGATTTGGAAGTCAGCCTTTTTTTTTTCAAAACTCCATCTCCAACAAGTGCATCTGGATCCATGGATGCATAGCGCTGCACCAGTACAGGGAGGACATTGCTGTGAAGAATTCTACCCTGTGTTTCAGAGTCTTTTTCAATTTAATTCACACTCTGGAAAGAGCTGTGCTTCTAGAAACATGGAGGGACAAAACCAATTCAAAACCGAATTTGGACACCCGCTTCCTAAAGTGAATACTTGCTGGGAATCAAAGTTTGACAACTAGCTGCAACTTGAAGCTCATACATGTTTGAATGATAAGGTCAGTTTTGCCCTGATTTTGCTGTTTTTGTGCCTACATGCCAGTGAATATAGTGGCTAAGGGAGCCTTTAAGGGACCCTGCGCTTCAAAGACTTTACTATTTAATTTAGATGGGAAAAACAAAGGGTAAAATAAAAAGGACTAAAGCCATATGGTAAGTTTCTACCACCAAAGAGTAAATGCCTGTATTTGTAGAAAGCAGATTGCTGTATACAGTGATCTCAGAGGGAAAATGTGGGTCCATTGGCCACACTAGGCTTTGATCAGGTAAAGAAGTATTCTGCAGCAGCTATGAAATACAAAGCATTTAGTTTATGGCTTCCTTTTAAGCATTAAAAGCTTCATTTATTACTTGAAGGTAATAATTACTTTGGAAGAGTTAAACAAGGATTTTCCTTTCCTTTTGATAGCAGTGAAAACAAAGAATAGGATCATACTAAAGGGACCTGGAAAGACAGATTTCTTATAATGAAATGCAGATATTTTTCTTATGTTCAGTTCAGTGTAATTTAATTGAAGCTTTTTAAGGCCTCAGAGATGACTGAAGAATTCTGTATCTTGGTTTCCTAATTGTGAGCCTATCATCAGCGGAAAAAGATAATATTTGGACTCCTCCCTACCTGTCAGTTGAATGTAAGTTTGATAAGTAGAAAGTGTATGGAAAAGCTGAGAGGAAAAAAACCAAATTGCATGGGAAATGTTTCCTTCACCAGCAGTTTTACCAAATATTTTTTTAATGAAAGCTATGATCTAAAACAAATGAACCCAAATTAATGATGGGTTATTTTACCTGCCTCTGAAGAGCATTCATAGTATAGGTTCTTTAGAAACAGACTACAAATCCATTTTTATCTTAAACATTCAGAATTATAAAATTTGAAAAACATAAATATGAGGGCAATTATCACCAAACACATGAGAATTTTATGGAAGTACTGTGGTTTTCCAAAACCACAGTTGACCAGAAGTCACATAAATAACCTTGCAATTATAGAGGAATAAAAATTAGTATAGAAAATTCTATGCATATATATAGTAAATTCAAGTGTTTTAATATTCTGGAAATAAAGACATGAAAGATTGTGCTACCACTTTAATATATATCACGGCCTCTTTACCATCAGGAATGTTAGTGATATCTGAGCTACAGCATTAGAAAGAGATAGAGGGAAAGACAAGGGAAAGGACAAAGTGTAAGAGGGAGTAAGTTACTCTGTATATACCAGAACAATACATTTAAAAATTACAGCATATACTACAAATATTTTTTCCCTATTATCATTAGGTCTGAAGAGTATTACTAACAACATAGGAACTGAGAAGCCCATCTGGATGTAGTAGCAAATACCTAATGCATTGTGGAAGTGCAATGCAAGCTGTAGGTACTGTAGCAGGTTTTTTTTTTCCTGTAGGCAGATGGCAAAAACAAATTTCTAGTGAAATGAGCTATAAATTCCTTTGGTACTAGGACTCCAACCAAGATATAACAAGTCTGGATTCTTAATTAGATTAACCTAAAGAATCCTTGGACTAATAATTACTGGTTTATTTCTGTCTCTGAAAGGCAAATAACTTTCAGAAGCTTTAAAGAATATGATCTATTAATACATATATCAGCAGCTTTTTTAATATTAAAGAAAATAAATCTCAGTTATTTTAATAACTAGTTAAGAACTGGAAGGAGTCAATTTATTTAAACTGAAAAAACATACTGCCTTTGAGAAAAAAGTAGTAATAGGAAGTGTTATCACCACATATACTTTGAAAGGACTATATGCAAGGGGTTTATTCTTAAAGTTTGATATTTTGGGTTCCACTGGTTAACATTATTTTGAAAATAAAAAAGCTATCCTTTACTGATAAACATAGCTGTAAATTTCAAACAATTTCTAAATATTTTTTAAAAAGCTTTCACAAGCCTCATGATCTGTGTTTCATGACTCAAGAAGTTAAAATCTCATAAGCATAAATAAAACAGATGAGTCTTTTAATTCATTGAGAAGAAAGGATGAGTGAAGACCTGGGTTACACCAGTACCACTTAGCCCGATCCTGTTTTTTGTTTCTTACTTTTTAAAAAAACTTTTATGGTAACTCTTAAGGTTTCAAGATTACTTGCACAGGGACCTCTTTGGGAAAGCTGTCCCAGAATTCCACATATTTATGTACAGACATCAAGTTCATAACAGGTCAAATTCATACTGTCTCACTTACTCCAAGTTTTTTTGAGGAATTATATTCTGCCAGAAGTTTTCACAAAGTGTGACAAGGATGATAGCCTCTTGGAGAAGAGTATGACAACCAGACCTGAGGATCCTTGATTTATTTGCATCAGGATCACTTTAAACATTGACTAATGAGAAGTATCACTGAAACTATTAAGCTGTTTATCAGGGTGACTCCCTACAAGGTACTGCAGATTACGTACATTAGTGTAACCTGTGCTAAACACACCCAACCAGTGAAATTTAATTAGCAACATCAAAATATTAAGACAATTGGATCTGTGATCACACAGGGAGATGGTGTACACTGAAGAATAATTACAAGATTAACTGGTGTATATATATGCTCTGAATTTGAGAATGTTGAATCTGTTAAAATACATGCACTTTTCTCCTTTAAATGTATCTTGCAGCATGCAAATAAACATGTGATTTCTATAATGGGGATAAACAGATGCCACATGGAAGTACTTTTAGTTATTATGACTACAGTTCAGTAACAATAGTATGAATTGATAACAAATAATCTGGTTTTCTTTAGGTCAGGTATTTTATAGGATATTTTAAACAGTGTCTTTTTTTTGTATTTAAGAACAGCTGTACGTGGTAGTTTAAAAACTTGTTACCATGGAACTGGTCTCTTTGCACTCAAGAGGCTGAGCAGACAAAGTAGAAAGGCATAACCCAAAGCCCCTTACTAAACCAACTAAGCTAAACCAACCCCAAGTTCTAGATTAGTTTTTTTGTTGTTGTTGTTTGTTTTTGTTTTTTTTTTTGAGAAGCAAAGTGGAAGCTGTAATTGCATCTCCAATTTTTTTTCTTCACTTGCAGAGGAAACAGCTTAGAAAGTGTATAAACTACAGGTCAGGGTCAGAACTATTACAGAGGAGCTGGTTTTGGGTAAACTCAGGACTCATACCCTGTGAGTTGGACAATATCTAGTTATTTTTGCCATATAATTAAAAAAAAAAACACAAAAAACAAACCAAACATGTCATTTATTAGGAAAAAAGCCCTCTTGAATATGAGAAATTTGTGTTCCTAAAACATTTAGGTATCTTGTGTTCCTAAAACACTTAGGTATCTTTGAAAACCCAACACTAGGACTACTTCAGTCTGAAGAAAAAATAAGCTAAGGCAGCTTTGCCTTGCTGTCCAACTCCCATTTTTTAAATCTGCTGTGCTATGGTACATATGCCATACCCACATCAAAATACAGATTTTCAGTAAATCGTCTCTTTAACTGAAGATACATGCAATCGTAATTACCTGCAAGAATAAGTGACAACCTTGGCTGCAGCTTGGAAACAGGCATTAATTAGCACTTCTCTAAAGCCTTATAAAATGAATCTGTAATCACAAATAGAAGAAAACTTGGATATATTTGAATATGTGGTCACCAGTAGTTGAGCATTTCTCCAGCTCCTTTACAGTTTAGTGGTGAAACATCAGCAGATGAATACAGAAATATATAGTGGGAAATGGTGGCAAGCAGAGTTTTCAATGGTTGTACTTTGAACTAGACTTTGACAGAAAATATACCGCTGCCCCACTGGGTGGCCCCTATGCTATACTTTTAATATTTTTTCTGTCTTCAAATATAATTTCTTCTAAGCAATATTTTCTTTAATTTATATGATTAGCCAAAGCAGAAGCTGGAAAGAAAATATTTTTTAACTTCCTTTCTGATGAATAATAAATGTCACATAGGAATTAGAAAGTAGGATGTAGTCGCATGTGCCATCTGCTGCATATGGGAACAGAAGAAAGATATTAGACTTTAAATTAGGGGTTGCTTCATAGAAACTCAAAGATGAAAGGAAAACCACACCGATCATTTGGAAAGTAATACCAGTCTCTATCATTCATTAGAAATCTATCAGTGCTTAGAAAATTTCACAATATAACAAGATACCTTTGAGAACCCTCTAAGGAATATCTATAAAGCGTAATTTAAATAGAAATTAATGTCATTAAACACATAGAGTCTTCTGATTATTTACTTTCGTTTCTTTTCAGTTTCTTCTAGGTGCCTAAGGCCTGTGATAACAGGATACGTGGAGACATTTCTGAAGTAAGATATGAAAGCATGCATGCTGCATTCCCATAGCAACTGACTATTTGCAACAGCAAGGAGAGCTACAAATTTACATAAAAATTCACTTACTTAAAAAAAAAAATAATCCACATTTTACGTTGTGAGTGGAAGCTGTTAGTGTGCCCATCACCCTGTGTGTAAAAGACTTCATGCCATTCATCTGCTCCAAATTCAGATCATTTATGTAATGAAAGTTAGTTCTAGCCATTCCAGCTGCCCATTTGATCTTAGCTGTAACTAAAGAGTTCGATGTTGAGCCAGCAATAAGTAACACAAATTAGGCTTGTCTACAAGGTGACACATTCAGGAGATGTGACAAGGAAGGAGGTGGCTGGCAACGATGGTGTCCTCCAGGATGTGAGAAGGTGGGATGCTGCAGGTGGCCCTGGCACTCTGGGAACTGCTCTGCGTTCAGCACCTTCCCTATCCCTCTTGCTACAAATGTCAGTGTATTTACAGTGATACCAAGGTGAGCTCTTTATCTGATATGAAACAGCCCAGATATTTCAGGTTATGTTTCTGGCTTTTCCTTTTTATTATATAAAAATAAAAGAAATATCAGATTCTGGTTTGTTATCTTCTGGTGTATCATTTATTGGTCAAATGCTACAGATTTTTAAATAATTGTCATATATTGTGTTTATTTAATATCTGATGTTAACATTTATAATACCTATAAGCAAAACAGAAGTGGGATAAATGGGAAGGTAAGCAGGACAAGGGTACAATCATTTTGAAAAAGTATTAGAAATCAGCTTCAGAACAGTTGGTCATACACAATAAATGTTTGTTGAAAAAGAATTTTACAAGATAGTGTTTTGATATTTAGTTTTGCCTGTAATTCTATAGGGCCCTGGAAGTGACAACCTGGGCAAGATATCTTTGTTGCAGAGCTTTATAACTTTAATTCAAAGTTTCTTATAAAGTATATTATAAACAGAGGTGAGGATGACAAAAGCAGAATATTGATGACAAATGGTGGCTTAAATTGGACAAAATTGGGCAAAAGTGTCTAATGAATTTAGCACTTGGTTATACACACTCTGTTTGTAGTGGGCTGGTTTATCCTGCAACCTACAGAAAATACCAGACAGAAAGAGATGCGAACAGAGGAAAAAACATTAGGAATAGTGTACTATCCCTGAAAAAAACCTGCCGATGCTATACATTTGAACTTTTAAATTTCCTCTGTTTTTTTATTTCTATTTCTGTGATTTTTCTCTTTTTTTTATCCTAGTTTCTGTTGTGACTTAAAATAGCTGACAAATATGGAATAGCAATATTATGCCTTTCAAATTTCTAATTGTATTAGCACCTTTTTCCATAATTTTTTAAAATTATTATATACACAATACTCTGCAGGCATACCTTTATATGCCTGCAAAGGTAAACATATGCATCCTAAATTATAATTGTAGCTGATAGGGATGCATCCAAGAAAATTTTTACATTACTTTGCCTGGGTATAGATAACAGCATAGCCACAGAAGTCTAAGGTTCAACATGGGATGCCAAACTTGCTGGGATCCTTGTTAATTATGCAGTTGACTACTCCAATGTTACCTAACCCAAATAAAACAGACCTTTTCCAATGGGAATACTTACTTGGTCAGGCAAAGTGAAGTATTCATTCTCTGTAGCACCTAAACTTTACCAGACATTTGCATGGCTGTAACAAATTAAATTTTGGATTTGAGTGGATTTTCTTTTACAGTTTAAACATATGACCAAAATTAAAACTTTCTTATGCTAGTTTAACAGAGAAATACAAGAGCAAACCATGAAAAACAACTCCAGTTTTATTCTAAATCAACCTCCACATAGCTGTTTCCAAAAGAAAGTCACTAGGATTTCTGCTGTTTGCCCTTGCAGGATCAGTAAGGGTCACTGTCGTACTTAGCTCCTGGGTGAACTAATTCTAAAATAAGCCTCAACACTCAGGTAATGCACAGATGACATGGGACAACTTTAAGCTGTAAAACAACTCCAGAAAACTCTCATGTTCAGACTTTCCATTCTGCCCATGTTCCTCTCTGAGGCCAAACGTGGGTATAGTTCCGGAGATAATTTGCTTCAGAAATCCCTCCCTGAAAACAGCATGGATGAAAGGATGAAACTGCACCTGGCTGTGCTCTTTTCAACATGCCAGCACTAAGATGCTCTTTCAGCAGGTCTTCCACCTGCAGTTATCCAACACCCTCTTTAGTGGCACTACCAGCCACACCACACAACCTTAGAATCCCATTGTAATGTACCAGCCTCCAAGCTACCTGAAGAATGGTTTCACAAACAACAAAACCCTCCAGATTTTAAGGCTAAAAGGGCATCACACACAGCTCAGGGGGAACTGGACCAAGAAATATAACACGTGGGATTAACCTGCTGGCTTTAGAGTGGCTCACCCTGGAAAGTAGGGACATAAGCCACTCAGTCAATTTGCCCATGGAGTAAGAGGCCACAATTTGAGGAAGAAGCTTTTATCACTGTAGCTGTAATATGTCTACCAGTATTTCCCCTTGTATTGACATCTACTACCATGAAATGGACCTAAGCTTTACTACAGATTAAAAATCTATGTCTGAAAATTTCATCTGTGAGCTTTATTACTCTCCTCATGCCAATTAGAAGACTGAAATATTGCAAGAATATCAGCCTCTGTTCCCTGCACTTTTTTCCAGTAAATATTGACTTAGTCTATTGATACTGAGCGCAAGTAAAAAAAAAAAAAAATTCCCACAGCTTCAGAATGAGTATTCTGGTTGGGAAATCATGTCCCACCTGCTCCAATAAGAGGAAGCATGAATGTGTAGGAAACAGGACTTTAAGGATCACCACAAACTGCTGTTGGAGCCTCTCAGCAGCTACAGAAGATAAGTACCTCAAACATCACCACATTCCCTTGTTCAGCTTGCTTTCCCCAACACAATCACAGAAAATAAACATAGCGTATTGAAAGGTCTAGCTTGCCTTCTCCTGCAGGGAGGATGAGAGAGCCCAACGTGCATGGTCTGGGAGTATAGAGACCTTACATGCATGTGCTGGCAGGGAGCAGCCCTCTGACCAGCTGACAGCAAATCCAGCGCTCTTCACCAGTGCTGAGAATAGGTAGGGTGAGAGAAATGCTGACTGAAGAACACGCCTTTACAATGAGTTTCTTGAGTTTACACATTACAAAATCTGTTTCCAGAGCCTGACAGAAACAAAGACAACTGGAGAGATGGAAGTCTGACAGAATTATACCCGCGTTCTGTGAAAAGCTATGAAAAAAGTTTGGAAATTCACACATAGTTAATTAAACATTACTTGTATTTTCTGAAGCTATAGCAGTCTTAAAATCTTAGTCATGTCTTGTTATGTAATCTTTTTTTGTTAGCTGGTGAGCCAGCCTCCAGTTTTTTGTTTACTGTAAGTTATTCTCCAGAAAATAACATCTAAAAGAATAGTAGAATGGCACAGCTTCATTTTGGGCTAAAGTCTTTTCCCTAAAACAAACAATAAGAAAGAGAAATAAGTCGACGAGTGCCTTTCAAGCACTCACCTGTACAGCACTGTGTGTGTAACTGGCAGGGGTAAGACAAAGCATATTCTACCAGGAAAAAAAGAATTTTATAACTCAGCAAGCTGTCCTCATGTTCTGTGGCTGTTCACTGCACACACATTCCTCACAGAGCTCCTTGTGTTCACCAGACAGTGGGCTACACAAGGAGAGAAAATAAGTTGTATTGAAATACACCATGTACAGCAGGCTCCACATGTAGTTTTCACAAGAGTCTCCAGCTTCTGCTGGCATGGCTGTGATTTTAACAAGATAGGTCAGTCCAGTTCAAAAGCTGGAACACATAATGGCAATCCTTTACAGTAAATATGTGGGAAAAATGAACTATAATGAAATACAAATATTTTTGAGCAACTGTTAAATGTTGGGGTTGGGCCAAATGGACAGTTGGCCTGAGGCACCAGATTTTTCATAGGCACACGTATTGTTTACTGAGCACTTAGTCCATCTATCTGTTACCTTCAATCACTCATGGGTGCCTTCATTCTCCCTCCAGGACGGCTGAACCGAGACGTCTCGCCACAGCCTGGCAGCAGGAAGCCTTGATGTAGCCTCGAAGATGAGGGAAGGCAGCTGCATATGAATGAATGCATGAAACTAGAGAGCGATGCAGACAGAAGCGTAGTCTGCATGTTACCATCTTGTGGGTTTCTGTTGTTTTCCCTTAGTCAAATAACAGTCTGTCCTCTGCATGTGGGAGAATGTGGTCCCAAACAGAAGCCTTGGATATAGAAGGGCAAGGTGGCAAAAGGGTTTATTCTCAATACATATTGACAACTCTGATGTTATTTTCTTCCTTCTTTCCTTCTGTTCATTTGCTTCTAGACTTCTGTTTCATGCTTTCTGACTTCCCTCAGAATGGCTTTCTTACAATTTCCATCTACTTTTTTAAAAATTTCATTTAATTGTACTAGTACTTTAAAATGAAGCAGCATGTATCTTGCAGGGATGTCATAAGTTCAAGAATTAATTGTATTTGCTGATCGACTCAGTCTTTTGATGGCAGCAATGTTGTTCAGAGAAACAAACTAAAAAACTATAGTTCTGGATCTCGTCTAGGCAGGGAAGTTTGTTACACATTTTGATATTGTGTCCCTTACGGCAATATTCTACATGGAAAAGACTGGCAAACATTAAATCAAGCTCTTAATAAGCCTCCAACCAAACAACCAATTTACAATCACTCACTATCATACAAATGACCCATTCTGACCTTCTGCAGCTTTGTTTTCAAGTGAAAACAGTCCTCAGTTCAAGCATGCAGTATGGGTGCCTCCCCATCCAGTTAGGCATTCCCTGAGGAAAAAAAAAACAAAACCAAAAACAAACCAGAAACACAACACAAAAGCAAAAACAAACCCAAAAACTTCATAAAAACCCCACACATGTGTTCCTATATTTTAACTACCCAATACTACCTAGAAACTACTCTCCTATTATTCAGTTCAACTTTAAACACACAATCATGTGCAAAGAATCTGCAAGAAGCAATTTTATAAGCCAGGTGTTTTCTGGGATCCCCCAAAATCACTGTATAGATAAAATCATGAGAGGACAACTGGGATCCAAAGCAAACCTGTGTGTGGTCTATGTCATATCACAAATAATTATTTGGCTAGTCTTATCAAAGGTGGAGGCAAATAATTGCCAGCGGTTACTATCCTGGTTTTGGACTCTTATATGCAGAGTTTCTTTATTGTTTTTGTTATTTAATACTAACAAAAAGTTCAATAAGTAAACTCTAATGATCAGTCAAGACCACTGATTGCTTTGATTATTTGCAGACTTCCACTTATGGTCTATTAAATACCTGTTTCTTCGATAGTGTAAAACTGCGTTTTGGATGCAAGCAGTGAAGGCAATCCCAAATTTCAGAGACAGAAGCAACTCAGAAGGGTTCACTAGCCTTACTATAGGCTAAATACATTATGAAGCAACATTTGGAATCTGGGCTGCACATACGGCTTGTGTGATTCCTTTGCAACATATAATAGAATGCTGGAAATGGCTTGTGGATGTGAACCTCAATGACTATTGTGTAAGATTTAGTAATCTCATCTCATATATCTCAGGATTTACTACCTTGTATATCTGTCTAGAGGAATAAACTGCCAGATACAAGACAAAATTTTAGAGGAGCAACAGTTGTGATGCAACGATTATGATACATGATTGTCCCCCCTTCCTCCCTAAATTTCTCCAGTTTACTCATTTTCACTCCAGACATTGTTTTTTTTTAAATACAGAAAACCTCAGCGTGGCTTTCCTTTTCTAATAAAAAACTTCTTCATGGAGTAAAAGAATTAAAATTATATCACAAATTAAACTGATTTTGATCTCTTTACCAAGGGAAATGACCTTGTGGAAGATCGTTGGCATATTATTATGACAAACTTTTTTGGTTATGGTCTGTTGAATATTTGCCCTAGTTCCTGTCTCATAAAGGCTGAGTTCTATCACAAGTCCTCGCACAATGAACATCTTAAATGTCATTCTTGTATTACCTTGCCATAATTCACTACTTACATTTTATTTTGGTTTGTCCATGGTATATGCATTTGCTATCCACATCAGCCATATTTATTGGATGCTTTTTTTACAAAGCACTGTTTTACTCTTATTTATTAAATTAAACCATGCAACACGGTAAGGGTGTGAACATGAAGTTGTTTTCATTTACTGGCTCCCAATTAAGCATGCAGCTGCTGCACTTGATAATAATAGCCATCTAGGAAGCCTCTGAAAAAGCAAAAGCAAGGAGAGAAGTAGACAGAAAGATCCTTACTGCAGCAGTCCTCATGGATGACCTGTTTTAAGAAATTATTGGGAGCTGGCATTGATCTATTGCAGAATAGAAAGCCGACTGGCTAATGAAGGTGTCAGTAGGAGTACATGCAAGACAAAGTTTGATCTTCATTGTTTTGACACAAGGTGCAGTAGCAATGAGCCTTACGTTAAAACTACGCCTCTCAACGGCTATATCGTATTTTCTTAGAAGTATTGAATAAGGTGAGGAAATAGATGAAGGGCAAAATGAAAATAATACTATTTTGAAGCAATATTGGTGTGAATACAATGGGGTAGCAATTGAATTAGCTGTGAGTCCCTGCTGAGTTGGATGAAATAGCTGTTAAAGCTAATTCACATTGTAACACATAATGGTATTATCGATTTACTTGATACATGGTTAATGAGTGTAATTTTTCAGGCTCTTTGAATACAGTAAATCCTGTTTACTCTTTTAGTGCAAACCTGCCTGCTGTCTATAATTTGACTTTCCTTTTATTGTCTCCTCATTGTTCATTCAAATAAGCCTACTCACATTCCTTTACTGGTAGGACTTGATAACATATTCTGTGGGAGCACCTGCGTGACCTTTTTATTACATCTTTGTTATCCTTTGTGACAGTCTAGTGGGAAATTCAAGAGAAACTAACAGCTGAATGGCAGGGGAGCGTTAACCCCTTCAGGGACTGCGTTTCATGAAAACTTCATGACACCACATCATGGAAAAACAAAGAATGGGTCAGGGTCAACCAGAAAGGTCATTATGATGTTTGAAAACCCTGAAACTGTAAAGAAGCAGCTGTGACAGAATGGATGAAACTCAACACTAAAGCAGAAAAAGGAATCAAGAAAGCCTTTAAAATTTTGATATTGCACAGAATATGCTACAAAGGCAGAGGGTCTTTGGAAGGGCATTAACTACCTTGTGGTCATTCTCGTGGTGAGCAGGGAGTCAAGATCTTCCTGACACAAAAAGGACTGAGGGTAAATTTGTCGTTTTGCCCAAATTTATTCTCAGGGATTTTAGCCTCTGTGTGATTAGGAGGGAAATTATTAGTGGGTTTCAAATTCTATTTTAGTGTGCATGTATTTCCCTGTCATTCAATTACCATCCCGATTTCCTAGGTCATACATTTTTCAAAAACAGTGAGGTGAATATTCACTGTGCATTTATTTGTTTCTTTATGGTGCTAATATTTGGTTATTCTATCCCATACACAAAAAGCAATACTTAAGAATTCTATTATAGTTTAAACACATTCTAAAAATGTGGGAATAAGGTGTCTTTTTTCCTTTAGGCCACTCTGCTTTCTGTGTCCTCACGTTAATTTAGCCCTGGAAACTGCCATGAGCTCTGGGCATGGGAGATCATGGGATCTCCTTTTTACTTGCTTCCCACATTCATCGTGCATAGGGATAAAGAGTATTAGAAACTAGACTTCTTAGAATAATTCTGGGTTGTATCCAAAGACATGAAAATATTTTGTGTTGCAGACATCTCATCTTCTTCCAAATGCCTGCCTTGGTCTGGCACATTGCCAGAGTTGCTGCCCTTTCTCAGTGGTGGTGCCCTTCACTGCAGCAGACACACATAATTTCTTGACAGTCTGATTCTGCAAAATCCTCCCAAAAGGAAGAAAAATAAAATACTCAGGATGCTTTACATCCTTTCCTCCAACCCCTCCAAAATATTTGTGACGTCTAACGGTTCAGTAACGCTCCATCCTCCCAGCAATCACACCTTGGGCTGAATTACCTGTTGGCCTTTTCTCAAAGGTTCTGTTTTTATGAAATTCTAAATAAAAGTAATAGAATAATAGAAATAGTCTTAAAATTTTACTCCTGCTATCCATTCATAGTCAACCTAGCTTTTAAAGAAATTGATAAAATGAGTTTGCTACCAGTACAGAATTTTACAGAATAGATTAAAAATGGTTAAAAATTAGAATCCTTTTCAGTACTTTCAAAATCCCTACTTGAATATTCCATTAAATTTTCATGCGTGCAACCCATCCTCCCCTATCCAGTCAGGTCATACTAACAGTTTTAATTACACTTCATGAACACTGAGCAGCTACATGAATACATTTTTTGCTGATGTCTTAATTCCATGCATATTTTCTACCAAATATACATTTACAGAGGAAGTATCGTAACAAGTTCTCTGTTTCCACATATCTGAAAACCAAAGGTCATACAGCTTATTGACTGAACTGCTTTTTCTTTCTGAACTTCTGCAATACCATCCAAATTCAATCTCAATATCAATTTACGATAATCATAAACCATGGCAGTAATACTGAGGAGAAAAACATGATCTTTTCATATTTATCTACTGTAAGGAGTACCTTATTCTTGGAAAAGAACTACTGAAGACCTGAGGTTCAATGTTTATGAAAATCACCAGGATTTTCAGGCAGATATTGTGAGCACCTGGATTTAACCATTTCCTTTCTCTTGAAAACATTACATACTCAGGAGTCAGTCTTTCTTTTTCCTAATTTTAACATGTTTATGTAACAAGAAAACAGTAAAAACAGTGTCTAAGTACAAATCTCCTAACTGAAGGGACTAAATGCTACATCAATCAATAAAGAGATTTAACCTTCCCAGAGGTCCCCTGTAGATTTTTTGTTCTGCTTGGACTTGTTTTCTGTCCATGTCCCTCTCATCTACCACATTCCTACAGGCAAAGACTTTTACAAATGTATCATCAACCATGAAGCTATTTTCCAAAGGTATTAGTCAACTGAAATAAAAAGAAATTAACTTCTGATAAGTTTAAGCCAACACTCTTCCTCTGGAGTTGTGATTCTAAAATTTTTGTACATACAACCGCTGTCATAAGCTGTCATCTTTGACTCTACTTACAAGTGCACAAATAGAACTAGACTTATTTATAATGGTTATTTCTCTTAAAAAACGGTTATGCCCTGGGCTTACTTTGATAGTAATTAAAGGTTAGAAAAAAATGTGTTTGATATCTGCTACTATTTGTCCAAACAGTTGAAAAAGATTAATGACAAAATAAATGAGACTAGAGAAATAATCTTGGAGTTCTTCATTGCAAGTAACCTTCCATGACAGTACTTACAGTTATCTATGCAGATGAGAAGGTAATAAGCACTTATTAATTTTTTGCTTATGTTGGAAGATGTCTTAATTTTCTGGTAGCGGTAAGCTGTATTTTTCAAAAGAAATCCTTTTCTCATTAAAAGACTAAGCACCAAGATATTGCTTAGTTTCAACATACTTGCTTTTAAATAAGGTTCTCTTTTTTCCCCTTTTCCTTTTTCCATTTTTTTTTTCTTTTTCCATGAAAATTAAGGCATGAGAAGCCAGGAAAAAAAACAACCACCCAAACCCACAAAAAAAGAAACCAACTATTACATTAGAAACTCAAAGTCATTAAGGAGAAACAAGTCAAAAAGACCTACTTTTCTACAAGGTTTTCCATTTGCATCTCTGAAGAAGCTACAAGAGGAGCGCACGCAGCCCCAACCCATAAGTGAAGGACACAAAACTGCCTTGTGCACTGTTCAAGCCAGGGAGGCCACAGCCCCCAGAAGCATAGGCTCCTGGTGCGCTCTGTGGTGGAGCAGAACAGGGCGCAGGCAGGTGATTGACAGCACTGTGAGGGGCCATGGAGGACACGCACTGAATGACAGGTGTTACCTCCTTGTGCAGGTTTGTGCTGCCAGGTGTCCTGTTTTCAGCTGGGATAGAGTTAATTTTCTTCATAGTAGCTGGTGCAGCGCTGTGTTTTGGATGTGGTGTGAGAACAGTGTTGATGGCACAGTGAGGGTTTGGTTGTTCCTGGGTAGTGTTTATACTCAGTCAAGGACTCTTCAGTTTTCTAGGCCCTGCCATCAAGAGGGCTGGAGGGGCACAGGAAATTAGGAGGGGGCACAGCCAGGACAGGTGACCCAAACTGTCCAAAGGGATATTCCATATGACGTCATGCTTGGTATATAAACTGGGGGAAGAAGAAGGAAGAGGGGGGACATCTGGCATGATGGCATTTGTCTTCCCGAGTAACTTTTATGCGTGATGGAGCCCTGTTCTGGGGATGGCTGAACCTGCCTGCCCGTGGGAAGTAGTGGATAAATCCTTTGTTTTGCTTAGCTTGTGTGCACAGCTTTTGCTTCACCTATTAAATTGTTCTTATCTCAACCCTTGGGTTTTACATTCCTTTCTGATTCTCCTCCCCATCCCTCTGGGTGAGGAGTGAGCGAGCAGCTGCATGGGGCTTGGTTGCCAGCCGCGGTCAAACCGTAACACCAGGGCAGGAAGGCTCAACACAGGCCGAGGACCCACATCACCTCCCCCACTGTGCTCCACAGCACGTCCAGGACTTGCAGTTGAGCCCGGGCTTGCACCCAGATGTGTTGGATGTGAGACAAATCTGGGCTCAGGCATATGACTTATGTTAAAAGACAATTTTTGTATATTTTATATATACATACACCCACCCCCCCACACACACACCCCACACAACCCCTCTTCCTTAGGTACTTTTATCATGATTATCATAAAGGTAATATGGACATTAAAAATGCAAGCATCCAAAATAGTTTCACACAGGTACAGCCATTCCATAAGAAACACGTTCATATAAGATGTGATACCTATCCCTGACTCTACCAAATAAGTTGTCCAAGATTTTTAGAGAAAAAAAAAGACTGTTTCAAAACAACAGGTATTTAAATTCTTCCAAGCTTGACAATGTCTGGCTTGCTCGATAATTATAATTTACCAGGCATAAGGCCAGAGGGTAATTTTTCCCTGATGTTCCATGATACAAATGAGCAGTGAAGTCAGAAAATACACCGATTTTCTCTATTAAAAAAATGAAAATCGTAGTTACCTGCTAGGAATCATCCCTTTGATGTAATTTATGGATATAAATAAGTACCATATCTGTGATCACTACATAAGAAACAAGAAAGGCTAGTACCAACGGAAAACTATTAGTAATTTATTTTTAAAATCGATTTGTACTTCAAATTAACAGAATAGTTAAAAAATAAAAAAAATTAAAAAAAATAAAATAAAAATAGAACCCAAAACGAATTAAAAATCCAAGACCACTTCTACTAAAATTTTGCTGGCTCCAAAGTGAAGTGAAAGCAGCCAACAGGAAAAAAAATTTAAAAAACCAATGGAAACATGTTCATGCAAATACAAAAAAGAAAATGGAATACATGAGATATTGAAGATAAAATCCCCTTGACTTATAGCTAAATAGCTAACATAGTTTAAATATAATAGGAGTAAGAGAAATTCTAAAATGATAGATCTATTTGTGATTGGAGAAGGTTGCATGTTAACAGAAAAGGCAGAAGAATTGAAACATTTTTTCTCACATGCTTCAGAAGTAGCATGTTCAAATATGCATATCAAATGAAGGGAGAAGATTGTTTTAGCCCATCCATAATTAAGGAGAAACAAAACCTGGTAGCATGAGCAGTCATGATGAATAAGGATCTTAAATAGTTTACAGTGAGGACTCATAACATAAATAGCTAAGAACATACTTTCCACCTGAAGCAGGTTAATACTTTGTTAAATAATGTATATGAGAAGCAAATTGATTTCACTGGGTTATGATACAGATTGCTTTCATCTTTTAACAATATAACGAATGTTTGAAATTTACCTCATTGTTACCAGGAGTAAGTACAAAGGATTCATAATATCATAAATATTTTTCTCCAAATTAAATTACTATATGCACTTAGTGGTGACTCACGTCACCAAATCATCTGAGAAATGTGGAACCTAGGCATCCATCTCAGCTAACTGTCCAGATCCTTCACAGGTCAGTAAAGAGAAATAGCTGCTTAGAGAGAAGTAATTCATCATACCATCAAGCAGGTGTCTAACCTCCCATTGATAGCTGTTTAGGTTTTGACTGAGTATCTTTGAACGTGAGAACATGTTGATTTATGTGGATTAAAATAACTCCTTAGGCATCCTTGAAAGTAAGGGACTTCTTTAAATAGGGATGTTTATTACTAGAAATTCTACTATTCAGGGCTAACATGAAGAACAGAAAAACACGCACAGAATTATTCACAATGAATTATTCAGATTCTCCTTTTTAATAACAATGCTTGAATGAAGGCAACTTTTAGCAAGAAATACTCCTTAAAAGTGAGAAGTTTAAAAGCCATTCTAAATTTTCTTACCCTAGCTAATGTGAAAACAAATTAGAGCTATAAAGTGCAGAGCAATTGACCTTCTTAGATATTATATACATCACTTATAAAGCTAATTGCATTTTAATTGGGTTTCACTAAATGGACAGTTTTGCAATGAGATATTAGGTTTTAAACATTTTTGGGTTTAATGGGTGTTAATTTTACTGGTGATTTGCTTCAGCGTAGAAGTATCATGACTGAATTAATTCTTCCTGAAGCTATTACATGTTTTAAGGCCATAAATGTTGACAAGTACTATAGATAAGAGAAAAAAACAATGGGGAAGTTTAGATCAAAAAGAGAAAAATAGCTGAATAAAATTTTTAAGCTGTAATGGTTCTTCAAATGTCCTAGAAAAGGCATTTTGAGCTGCAGATGTTTTTTATATTTTGAAGAAAATTTGAGGAAGGTTTGACCTCTTTCTCTACATATAGTCTCAATACAACACTGGATTAAACTTGAATATTTGAGACAGAAATCTTTCTTCCCCCCCTCCCCAGGTTTACTTCCCATTATGTGATAGCCTCTTAAGTAGTCTAGTGACATATCTTCCTCTAAAACTGAGGATATGTATTTCTAGCCAGATACAGATTTAATATCATTCTTTTGAAAGCATTCTTCTGGCTTTTATTCACTTGCTAGTCCTACCTACCTGCAATTTCTTCTCTTTATCAGCTGTTAGCTGGACTCCATGCATATGCTTTACAAAATCTCCTTGTTTCCCTTTTCCTGGGAGCCCTGACGCCTGCCTTCCAGGGAGGGACACCTGTTGCCCAGTCTCTGATCACAACAGCTGGAGTCAGATAAAGTGCAATGGTAGAGTACCCTAGGGTATAACACAGAGAGCCTGCCTGGAGAACCGCTTCCTCTCAGGGTAAGTATTGTTGAAATTCTTCCCTAAATGTTTCATGTCAAAGCTCAGCTGCAGCATCTTTCAGGACGAATCCCAAAACTCTGTTTCATTCATAATTTTTGTTTGCCTAATTGTGCATGGTTTGGCTGCATGTGGGAGTCTGTAACGCTACTTGCTGCTACTGTGTCATTCAGTTGAGGCATGTTGAGCTTTTGTAATATATTATCTTGTCTCATCTGGAGATGACACACTGAAGGGCTCCTAATGATAATGAAGTTAACTTAGAAGTTACCATTCATCCTTATTGTAGCAATTTGACATGCTCCTCTAGCACGGGAAAGGTTAACCTTATAGAATAGTGGTTATGGAATGACACAATGCTGTAATCAGATAAATCATACTTTGGAATATATATATATTAATGAATATGCTTTTCTGTGCATATGTGAGTAAAACAATAGCCATAAAAAGTCATACATTATTGTGACCATAATCTAAAATTATTGTCTCCCATCTTGACATAATCTATGGATTTCATTACCCCGTTGTTTATTCTTTCTTTATTAATGGAAAATAATTTAATAGACTAATAAAGTAATATTACTTCCTGATAGGCTTGTTGGTGAGAACAGCTATATTAAAGATTTTGAGGGCCATATAGTATATCCAGATACAAATATATGTACTTAAAATGGATGTTTGCCTGGTATACTTGAAGTGTTAAACAAACTTCAGGCCATTATCTTTTGGCATGATCAAAAGATACCCTTCACCACAAATGTTGCGGTACGCAATGCTTCCAACAGTTTCATTCTAGATATAACAGCTATTTTGAATTCTACTTCATTTAAAAGTATTCAAGGAATGTTATACAAAATAAAAATATATAGACACATATTCTTTCCTAATGCATCTTACTCTGAATAAAACCTCTGAAACTATTATTAAAGAGGTCAAAATCACTTTATTTATTTTTTTTTTTTTGTGGGGTGGAGAGGGAAGAGGGTCTATTTTAGTTTTTGTATTTATGGATCAACTCTTAGTTTTTCACCTACATTATTTTTCTACGTAAACAAGCATATATTATACCAATGTTACTGTGGGGAAGCTGTTCTTATTCCAGAAATATGTATAATTTGTGGATCTGGATGGTTCAAATTAGTGATATTAGTAATGAAAAAATCTTTGAAATGAACCTATGCCAAATAAAACATCTGGTAAGTCAGAGTAGCAACAATCATAGTCTGAATCACAAAGGGAAATTTTAACTAAAATGTAGAAGTGTTCAGTTATAATATGACTAAGGAGGGTAGCCTACATACCAACCTAAAAGACCATTGAAAAGTGCGTGCTCATTTAGGCAACTTATTCAGCTCATATAAAAATCAAAGATCAACATCTCCAGATGTGAAGCTTATGTACAAGCATAGTTGTATGAAAAAGTGAGCCTTGGAAATGGGTCTGCATTAGAGAACTCCTTATTTATGCTTCCTGTAAGCAAAAGCAAAGACTAAATGGCTGACATTCCAGCAATGCTTAACCACCTTTTAACTTGCTTAGCTGAAACCAGTCCTAATGTACTTATCTGTGTAAAGAAAATCCAGACACTTAACACTCGGACAACTGGCTGAACAGGCAGTATGTACTAATTACTTTGAAAATCAGATGGCACTGTGAAAGTTCAGAGGATATACTTTTTTTTCCTGCTAGATCAGTGAACTAAGCTGAGCTGTTCTCATGGAGGAGGGGGAATTATTTTCATTATTCCAGGCAGATGACTTGACTCATTATTTTGTGTTTTAAAAAGTGGTCCCAAGCAGAGTATTGGCTTCCAGATAACTTCTGCTGGAACATCTGGACTATGGATCAGCACAAAGAACTATACAAAACATTAAAACTACTGAATCACATGTTCCTTGAGGTATACATGGACCAGGACACAAGACTGTACTTAGAAATCCTCAACAAAACACCTTTAATCTAGAGCTTTTTTATTAAAATACCTTCAGTTCACGCACAAGGACTCCAACACAGAACAAGCCATTGACTTCAGGGGAGCTGCCAATAAATACAAGAACATGTCTGGGAAAAGCAGTCTACAGACCTTGGGGCCCAAGCACCATCCAGAGGGAGAACTCAAAGGGTGATGACATTAGATTTATGGAGAGCCTTCAGTTGGACATAAGTGTGCTGAAACTTCCTTGGATTTTTTTGTAGAGAATTCTTTTCACTGCTCATATCTCCATGTTAACAAGCCTAGCCTTTCTCTACTTATCACCTTGTATTTGTAATTCAAGGGCAATTATCTTTTGTTAATTTTAAAGCTCTTTTAGAAAAAGACAGAACTTTATTTTTCTTCCGCTTAATTTGTTCAGCTCAGAATTACGTGCAGATACAGACAAATTGTGGCTTGCAGCAAATTAAGAGTCAGTAACTCACTTAAAAATAGAGCATGGTAGAAACATACCAGTAACCACAAGAAGTCATGGGACTTTGGCTGGAAAGATTAAGAAAAGTCTTTTACTTTTAAACTTTCTGTAATACCTCGGTTGTATAAATATTTAAATTTTCAACTGATTTTATTATGGGCAGATCCTCATCTGGTATAAATCAGTGTGGCTTCTTTGAATTTGAAAGAGCTGTGGTGATTTACTCCAAGTAACTCCATGTTTGTCCCATAATGTTTTTTAAATCATTCTTTTAGAGAGCCCTTCAGATTCACCAGCTCTTTTCAAATACATGGGAAGCTGCATTCTGCCTGTCTTTAAGCTATTTTACCCATAGACAAATCTGTGCTGTCAAAACAGGCTTTTAGAAGTTGAACAAAATCCAAAAAACCCAAGCTACATATACAGTAAAAGTTGGCACCCGTTTATCTATAAATTCTTAACCACAAGAACAACAGTAAAATCTTCTACAGATCTGAATTTCTGGGCTATCTTGTTTAGCTCAAGGGCAGTTGCTAATGTAGACGATCTCACACCTCAGATGCCAAGGATATAAAGACATCACATTTATGCTTTATATTTATTTGTTATGACACTGCCCTGAAGAAAACTAACATTACTGTTAAAAAGAGTAATACACATCATACAGTGAATGGTAGCTTGATCTGTCATGACAGAAGGTACAAAACATGTGAAAAGTCTGTTATCTTCAAATTTGGCTCCTTGATCCTTTAGTAAAAAATGTGTTCCATTTGTGGCAAGTGTAATTAAAACCTGATTAATGCACGACATAACCAAACATCCTAAATCCTGTGAATAATTTGCATAGCATTCTGTAGTCTGTTGCTGTATTCATTCTATTTACTACACGTGGAAAATTCAGCCTTATCTTCAGATGTACAACTCAGATGCACCATGAAAGGATCTGATAAGTAAAAGACTTTTCAAAGGGAAGAGCTAGAAGAAATCAGGGTAATCATGACTGTTCTTCAGAAAGTAACCTCAGCAAAGGATGAACTTCAGGGCAGGATTCAGGACAAGGCTCTGCAGTGATACCAAAGTTCTGGTTGCGTAGCGGGATGAGCTAGATTGCAATCTTCGATACGTATGACCCATCAGGTCCAAATGAAAGCTGAAGTACTTCACAATAACTACTGCATGAAATCACAGATCTTCATGTGCTTTGTGGAGTGCGATATGCACAGATTTTTCTCTAAACTTGCTATTCCAAAGCAAACAGCTATGCTAAACAAACCATCAGAACCCCAAGGGTTAAAGTTATGTCAACACCTCTCTGTAATTTTTCTGGGGACTACAGTTCAATTAGGAAAAACTTACCCCAGCCTAAAACCTAGTTCAAAGATAAATCAAAGCTTACCTAATTTAGTAGAAAAACTGTCTGACAATTTTTCATGGACAGGATTGAAGGGAGAACTTATGAAATTAATGATGTTTCAGGATCTATTTTGCATATACTGGGTAATGAAGATATTAAAAAAACCAAAACACCCCAAAAGCCCCCACATGTAATTTCAATGCAACCTTTCCTCTAGTCATTTGAGGTATGTCTACTCACTGCTTTGTAGATGGACATTGCCTATGAAGTATTATTCCAAAAGCTGTGTGAGTGCACTGGTGTGGGTTTAAAAAACAAGCTAATACATTCTGCTTTGACCACAGAGGTAAAATTACACCCTTTTCTGCCATAACCCATTTAAAGATGCCTTTTGTGCAAACAAACATCAAGAAGATCTCTGTCAGTCCTCGGGCTAGTATCCTTGGGCTAGTATCTCTACTCGTATGATCGTTTTGAGTGGAAGAGGCAGATAGAGATGAGTGGAGAGTAGAACTTGGTGTCCCTTGTGTTTTGGTATGTGATGAGGGGCAGATCTGTTTCGCTTTACAAGGGGTGAAAACACTGGTTCTGTGAAAAGCAACACTGAGTCAGAAAAAATAAGGTGTTCAGATAAAGGCAAAGGGAATGAGAAGAAGCCAGGCACAGCAATGCACCTCCTTCTTCCCTGTTACCTCTGCAATGCACAATATCTTCACTGTGCAGCCCCCTTTTCTTTTTTGGAAGACTGAGTCTGACTCCCTCTGCATTCTTGTCATGCTATAAGCGTGTGTGTGTGGAGGGGGGCTGGGGATATTTTTTTAAGTGTGGAATTTGTGCAGGGCTGACAGCAAGATTAATAGAGGAGCCCGTAAGGATTCCTGCTGAGTACTCTATTAAGCTCATAAGCATTGAAATAAGAAAAAATTGCACAATTGACTGTAATGGCTTCTGAACAGCTGTTCTGGTGGGCCATGTCCAAACTCCGCTTTTGAAATAATTTCTAAAGTTGGTTCCCCTGTACAAGTAAATTCTTCCAGTTTTCACTATAAACCATGTAAATATAACACATTAATTCAATACTTGGGGTTTCATTTTCCTTCTTTATGTGCAAAGTGACTTTCCACCTTTACATATACTCTGCTCATGTTTGTATTAATTCTAGTCTCCCTTTTTCTACTGTACCTCATGCCTCTTCCCTTATTCATGCCCAGTTAGTCTCATTTTCCTTCCTAGCCTACATCTTACATCACTTCCAGAGTATTTCTTTTCCATCAGCTTTATTGTTCTTTTTTTCACTGTTCTTTCCTGATTTACAGCAGATCCCATTACTCCCTCCCAACTTTGCCCTTACTCCATTTCTGCCTTCAACTTAATCTCCTGTTCATGAGCCCATAAGCTCTAATTTATCTTCCACTCTAGTGCTTGCTTAGCTAAAATTTAAGAATTTTTTTCTCCCCCACTCCAGTATTACAGAGCATGGGAGTTCTGGGACCCTTAAAAAAGCAGCTGGTCCCATTTTGTAAGGAAATCATGCACAGATGCTGGGAATCATCCAGGGCTGGTGGGTTTCCAGCCCCCAAAAGTCACAGAAATTCACATGTATGTTTGTTGCTGGGGAAGGTTTTAGATTTTTTCCCTTCCCCTGGGAGAGTGGGGGTTGAAGTAGGTTGGTACTGATAAAGAGAAGGATTGGGGATGACAGTAGGATGGGACAGGTTCCCTTCCCATGATAGAGTAGCACTATCTGAACTTTGGGAACTAGTTACCAATTATCATTGGTCTTTTATGCTTAACAGACTGCTATGTCTGAAGATTAGCATTCAAGATGTCCCCTCTGTAGCTCTATCACCAAATTGTGTCTGTGACTGGCCTTGTTAACAACAGACAGGCAGACAAGCAAAATGAAAATAGTCTGTAAGAATCAAAGGAACAATATAATGCTAGGTTTACTTCTAAAAAGACATTACAGGATAATCTTGAAAGGCGGATGACTATGTATCCACCTATATACCTTGAAAAGTCAATGAGCGTGACTAGGCTAACCTTGCTGTATGAACAGACCACCAAAGTTGGAAGTGTTAAATTCACAATGTAGCTTCTAGATCTGAAGTTAGAGGTTAAGCCTTTCTTTTGGTAAGGGAAATCCTGGACAGGGTGATGTAAGACTTTTAAATATAACTCTTGGTTTGCTGGATGTATTAGAAGTAGATTTTTTTACCTGATTTATAAAATGTGAGATCTAACCATGTGTGGGAGTGCAGAACTGCGGAGCAAATGATGATTCGAGCTTCTGATCTCAAATCTGTTGCCCAGAATGTTGGGTGATGACCTAAACCCACGGTCATCTTCATTCTAATGTATAACTTATCTGAAAGGTTTGGTCAGAGCTTGCAGTTTTCTGGAAGACACTACGAGTAGGCACTTTTAGCTGTGTAGTATTGATCGACTCACCTGATATATTGAGGTCATGATGTAGCAATGTGTTGGCGGAAGAATTCAAAATTTCAGCAGTCCCATCTTGTCTGAAACAGAAATCCTGGCCCCTGTTAAAGGATTGCCTGGTAAGAAACTCTCCTGACAGATGAGTAAAAATGTTCAGTGGTGTGCGCTGTTAATGTTTTCAAAATTTACAGTTATGGAATGTTGGTCATAGGACAGTGTATTACTTGATCTCTTGTTTGTGATTAAGGAAATATCACAGATTTTTATTGGCTGTTAAATGTACAATTTACTTTATGGAAAGCTAAAATTCTTTCAACAGACCTGCTACAAAAAGCAAAATATGACAAAAGAGGATCTAGTATGTCCTAGCTTTGAGGACAGACCTAGATTTGAAATTAGATCTGGTCAGCTTCTTTGTCAAAGAGGATTTTAGCCAGCACGGGACTCCTAGGATGGGAACAAATGCCCAGGCATCTGTGAGTGAGAAATTACTTCCATTCACACAGGAAAATAAACAGCCAAACGGCTGAAGGTATGAGAAAGGTTTGAAGGTCAAACTGGAAGGTTATCCTGATGAAGTAGATCTCTGAGCCATTTTCCTATTGTGCTGATTGGTTTAAAACCAGGGAAGGCTCAAAGGATGTGCTTCAGCCAAGTGGTACCACTGCACTTGCCTTCAGATCTTCAGGGATCTAACACTGGAGGACTTTTAAATAATTCTGGGGAATACTTTGCTCTGGGATTTGGGAAGACACTAGATAGGCAAAGGTTTTGATGAACCTGTTTCAATACCTCTTGACAGAGGCTTGTAAGTACTTATTGTATAGACCCATGGTGGCTATGCAATTCAGTGAAAAAGTCTGAAACTTGGGAAATAAAGGATGGCAGAGTTGAATGATATGGACAAATGATATTAGTGATGTTTTGAACAAAAGTGCTCAGAATATCAGACTCTACTAATGTGTGAAAATCAAATGCAGTGTTAAGGTTTCATGTGTCCCATCAATGGCTGAAGTGATACTACCTAAATATCCTCATTTTAAATAGGTAAAGTCCTGAGAACTTACTTTTCTTCCTTTTATGAACTGCTTCAGTTTTAATATTTTCTGTTTTGGTATTTTCTATGTGCTGACCATAGTATCGTTCCAAGACTGATTCATGGGACTAAACTGTGCTGGAGGCATACACATACTGATCATTACCAACTTAAGATAGGAAAAATTCAAGAGTTTCTCACAGTGGTGAGTGTCACAGGTATAACAAGTAAGTGGGTATTTTGGATAACATTGGATAACATACATTGGATATTTTAAGATAACATTTGGGTTTTATTGTAGAGGGAAGGAAAATTAAAACATGTAGATCAAGTGCATTGTTACTTCCATTGACTAAGAGGCAAAATCTTTCCTAGATTTTTCTTGGTTTTCAATTACTGCAGCCTGCTTGTCTAGAAGTTACAAGCAATACTGGTCTTTAAAAAGGATAATATAAAATCCATTCATAATGGCAAACATACTAATTCAAAGCCAGTCTTCACCAAACCCTTGTTCCTCAAGCAGATGGACTCCAACAGAAGTTTGGAAGCATTAGGCATCTTTGTCTGTATTTCCTAAGGAAGGTCTAGTGCAAGAACAGGAAAAAACTACCTAGTTGCAAGCAGGATGTATAAGTTTTAATATATAATTTTCTTGGGTGTATTTTTAATGTTATACCTCATGAAAACAACAAAACACATGAGATTAACATCTGCCTGACCCTTTGAAGATGGGAAGAGCTCTTGACTTTAGCTTTACACAGTCCAGGCGGAAGGAAGGAATGAAAAAATTGGATATATATTGCTCAAAAGGCAGTTCCATGAAAAAAGGCTTAATACCTCACCTAAAGAGACTGAAGGGCAATGCTGCCTGATTCAAAGAAGAGTGTAGTGTTTTGCTTCCTATGGAATGATTAAGAAAGTGATTTTGCATTAAAGTAGCAGAAGGTGAGACCAATTAGCACATAAATTGCAGAAAGAAAATTTAGAAAAGAAACAATTTACTGACATTGTCTTTTACCCAACCTCTGACATCCTTTTTCCTCTGTATTGATGAAAAATGAAACCTCAATTGTCTGACACTTTTTCTTGTAAAACAACTTTCTTGTAAAATTCTCAGTGAAAGCTCTTCTAAATTGATAAAATGCAACTGTTAAGGTATTCATGCTGTGATACAGACACTGAGCTTCAAAAATGTTATTGCATGCTGCCCTATTTTATGTGAGTGTTTGGTCTTCTAACATTAGAATGTTTTATTAAATGTGAATTTTTGCTTGCATTACAAAATGTAACACGAATTCATATGCACAATAGTAAAATCTGAAGTGAAGTACGATTGCCAGTAGGTTAGTGAATTCTGTAATGTCTCGGGTTTCGTATTCCCTCCACTCCATTCTTTTCTTTTTCCTATGGCTGAGTGTACAATTGCAATTTACACTCTAAACAGAAGCACACAGAAGAAATAAATCTATACTTACACATCAAAACCAGACTGTGTGATAGCACTAATAAATATTTTTGGTATCACATACCAAAAATTTAGCCCTTCGGTGTGGAGAGGCATTTCTCAAACTATTCTTGGGATTTCTGCGGTTGAGTATCAAGAAAGCAGTATTTCAAACCCTGTATTTCCTTTTCAAAGCCACACATATATACTCATCTCACCTATTAATTCCTCAGTGTTAGACATGACGGATTAATTCATGTGAGAAAATTAAAACGAAAGCTGTCAACAATGGTGACACCCCTCTGTCCCCCTTCCCCCTAAAGAAACAGGAGGAACCAGGCAACGAGTTGCAAATTTGCAAGAGTTCATTTCAGTGACTAAATTTATTTGCTTTAATCCCACCAGGTTCAAGTGTTTAACAAAGGCTTTCCTCCTGAGCAGAGGTACCCTGGAAATTGCCCATTTCCTGGGGTAGCAGTGAGATTCAGGGCTACTTGAATCCTCTGAGGCAGAGCCCTCAGACAGGTCTGTGTGCGACCGCCAGCAGTGGTGTGGCAGTGTTTTTCTTAGCAGCTGGGGAAGTTCAGAAGTTATAATGGAAAAATTTTCATTGACTTACCAATTATATCTGAATATGATTGGAGTGCTGCTTTGATGTTGCCAACATTGTATATGAAAGTATCTAAGTTTTCCAGATGTTTCCTCAATAAAGCAAAGCATTTTGGCTTCCAGTGACTAAATCTTCCCTATATATTCAAAGCTCCTTTTCAACCACAAAAAGAAATCCTAGATGAATTATACCAATAAAATTACAGTTAGACAACTCTGTTATCTGTGTCCAAGCCGGGCTGGAGTTCACAGTACTGAATAATCTAAGTCTGTTAAGTTCAGACCTTTTCCTGGATGGGATATAAACTCAAACCTGTCCCCTTTGTACCTGTTGGAAATTCAGATATGTTCATCCCTTGGTGGCTTCTCACATCAGTCTTCAGCTGAGGGGAAGGTAGAGTGTTTTTCCTCCAGTACGATTTCAGGCCCTCAGTCAACATCACAGCATAGATATTTCCAAAGGATTTATTATTGTATTAAGTTAAATTTTAAGCTTAAAATAAAGAGGTTTTAAATAAAATTCTAAAAATAATCGTGACATTTATCCAGGAAGTACAATGATGCCAGATTGGCCCTTCAGACATAAGGACAGGTGTATTTTGCAAAGAACAGTTAAAAAAGCAATTGAGAATAAAGAATGAATTTAGCCATGTGGTGCTTCTGTGTCTTGGGAATTCTGAATTTGAGAACTGATGTCATAAAATATCAGTTATTAAAAGGTCTTGCAGCAGTGGTATTCACAGGTTTTATTACCCCCAGGACAAAATTTCTAACCTTGCCTTGGAACAGGGCCCTTTTAGTGCCTGATAGATTGAAACTCCATCAACCAGAGAATGCCTTTAACACAATATTGAATTAAACTTGTAGTACTACCAACCACAGATGGAACTTCATCTGTTGTAACAGCTACAATATTTAAGAAGCCTCAGCCATTGCACTGAAAACATTTAAGCAGCCTTTAATATATTTTATGTTTGTCTTATTGTAACCACCAACTATAACTAAGACTTTACAGCTGTATTCTGATCTGAACAGAAAAAGAAGATAGTAAGTTTTCAAAATTACTTTAAACTGATCATTTACAGGTTTATCCATGGTTCTGCTTTGCAGAAACTTTTAACACTTCTGCTGAAAACATATGAATAAATTATTACTATAAAAATAATAAATATTTTTGTTTTAATATTTTACATGAGAGAATTTCCCAGCTTATGTGATATCATACTTTTAGAACAGTTTCAAGTATGAATACATTTTTTAAAGACTTAGGGATGACCTGTGGTGTTGCTGAGCCTGACAGCGAAACTCCCATTGACGCATCTGCTGGCCAGGATTTCACATCAGTCTTCTGGACTCTCATCCAACGCTCTTTGGCCTGTGGTGCCCTTTTGGGTTGATCCTGAAGTGCCTGTGAGCCACATTCAGCACCAGCTACTGACAAAAATACCTCCATTGGAAATACAGTAGGGAATTTATATCTGCCTATGCAGTTGGGTAGGTTGCATCTGCAAATACAGTTGGCAATTCAACACTCCTTGCAGATTTTCACTCCGACCTTTTTCAATCATAAATATGTCAACCATAGAGCCAGGTAGTCTGTTGCTGGGGTAACTTAGAATGTACAGTAAATACCAATAAATCATCACATACTCCATATTGATACTTAATACAATAGACAGATTAAACACTACCCACATTTTGACTTTTCCTGGTTTTGATGAATTAACTCAGGGTGTTAGGAAACGGAGTTTTGGGTACTTCCTTTCAGAGGGGAATAATTTGTTTTAAGCTTAAAAAAAACAAAAACCAAAAACAAACCAAAAAACAAAACACTAAAACAAAACAACAAAAAAAGTTGAAAACTTCGGGGAGAATATTTAACAGTTTTGTCCTCGGCCAGGAGAGGTCACCCTTGTGCGTGGCATAAAATGAATCTGAACCCTTTACCCCTTGCTCTAGGTCACTGTGAAATAGTGGCTTTGGTTTAAATGAAAAATATCATATGCATCCTTTCCTGATCTTGGGGGAGTTTTAGAATCCGGACTGGACCCAGGTTCCACACCCCAATCATTTGTTTACTGGGCACAGTCGTTCTGCTGGTGGTGCAGGTATCTTTCAATCCCTATCATTGTCTGAAGCTCTTCACTTGTTTCTCCCTGTGACATGATTCACTTGATTAGCTCGTGTAGGCTTAAATGAGGGAAAATGTCTCTAAGATCAATATAGTTATGTTAATTCATAGTTGGTGAAAGGTGAAAAATGAGCTGATATCTTTCAAGATATAAATTTATTTTATTATTTAATATTCAATTTTTTGAAAGAATTGTTTTTAACTTTACAAAACTTTTCTTTAAAACAAAACTATTACTATAAATTTTGTTTACTCTCCTGCTGTTCAAAATTGGAGATGCAAGAGATGTCTTTTTATGACTACTGTGCATTCCTCTCCTCCGTAATTGGGTGCAGGGATTTCTAATGCAAATTCAGTTCATCCTTCCTGTCTCTGGGCACAAAACGATGACTGCTCATCTGGGACTTTTTTCTTTCTTTCTTTCTTTCCCTTCTGTAAAAGAAAAGCAGTGTCCTTTCACACATGTAACCAAGATCTGGAAGTCTGCCAGCTTCTGTCTGACTCATCATTTTCAAAAGATACTGTGAATGCTGGGAATCAAATTCTAGCTGTGAGACTGAAGGTAGACACTTGAGTGCCAAATTCCATTGCCACTTTACCATTCGAGCTCACTTTAATGAACGAATGCAAAGCAGAAAGCAAAACAACTCTTTCTGTTGCTACCTTACTACCAATTGTCACAGAGCCAACATGGCTTTTTATACTAAGAATATGAATAATGTACAAAAGAATTTTAGAAAAATACCTTTAGGCTAGAAAACTGAGACTAGTCTTAGTATTGTTTTTCATGAAAATAAGACTTGCTTTGAAGTATTTATGATACTTCCTTACTATTCCCTTGGCTATATTTTGTTTTCATAATGTTTATTCAGTTAACTTAGTTATTTTTGTACTTGTCTGGTCTTAATACCTTCTCTTTCCCCCCCCTTTCTTTTGATTCATTTTTTTTTCAGTTTTCTCAGACTGATTTATCTCTGTCAAGAATTGCAAGGTGTCGGACATAAATCCATTACTTATGGTATGCCCATTGCTGCAAAAAAATGTGTTTCACATGAAGCTGATCTTTTTTTTTTTCTTTTCAGTTTTTAAACACTATTTTCTATTCATGGTACATGAGGACTAATCTTTAAGCATAGAAAAATATAACCTAGGTGTTTAATTTTAAAATCTGTGCAGTCCTAAGTAAATGTTTATTTCCATAGAGTTCGGGAGGCAGTACTACTGGGGGTGTTCAGATATCGTAAGTACTAGCCATAACTTTCAATCCGTATGTAAATTAAAGTTATGCCTTCAGAGACCTCCTTACTCGTTTTTACAACAACAGTTGTGAAAAGTTTAGGCTTTGGTTCACATTATTTTAATACATCTTGAATGGTGGGAAAAAATATTGACAAAGTATCAGTGCAGACAACCAACGTTGTCTGGAATGACAGCCATAAGAGGCTAACATTCTCACTAGATCTATTTAAAAATAAATTACTTGTTCTTTTGCTACTTGAACATGACATAGGGACTGGAAAAATCTAAGCAAAAGCGTTAGTGTTTAGATTGCTGGGTCTTGCAGCTTACATATCTTGTGGTAGAGGGTTTTTTTTTCTGTATTTAGTTGACTCATTTCTTAGGTTTGTACTATCAGAGATGACTCCCAAATGGGACTGAGATTTTATGCTTCCAATCACTGTTCTGACACATAAACACATATAAGCTTAAGCCACTGAAGTTAAGGACAAAATTCCTGTTGATCTCAGTAGGTTCAAGATTTCACCCCAGGCATCTTGGGAGATAGTACTAGCACTTCATAGCCTCACTGTGTTTCTTTTGACAGAAACTAAAACAAAGACATATTTTAAATCTTGTTGGTTTTAAGCTGGTGTATTGCCACGACCCACATTACTCATTATATGTCTTTCTGAACATTGAAAATTATTCATTTCTGAACATTGAAAATTATTCATTTTCTGAACATTGAAAATTATTCATTTTTTGCAAGAAGGGAAAATTGCAGGCATCTGTATACTATGCAAAGTGTGTATTTATATATGTATACATGATGTAACATTCATCCTGTTCATTCATTTAAGTCTATTGAAATGATTGTTTGAGCAAAACCCCTATTTTTTTCCTTCATTTGACAATAGGGGTAGATTAGAAACTGCTTGAAATGTCAGGCTGAACCTTGTGGTTTAGTCAGAGGAAACTGCCTCAACCTCCTTGTAAAAATCACAGCAACTCCTTCCCTTCATGTGTTGGAACTTGAATAATATTCAGCCTAAGATTCAGATTTACTTTGATTAAATGTAAATGTATTTAATAATGCATAACGTAGCTCAGCTGTGGTCTCAAAGGTGTGTATGGTAAGAACAAACAACACTTTCATATTCATTCCTTAAGTTACTCAAATGAGAGAACTAGAACTGTTTTCATTGTTACATATTCTCTGCCTAATTTCTGCAAATCCAAAAATTAACATGTGTTCCCAAATTAGAAAGTGAGCAAATTACTTGTTTACCTTCTTGTGCTTAGTTTACGCACACATCTCCAATCATACAGAAAAGTTACTTTGTCAACCAAAAAAACCCATTAACCTGAATGAAAGTATTCCACAATGATCCATGGATCTATGAATCGCATGTATTATATGGATCTAAGATGGTGTGTTCCTTGTGAACACTAGAGAGTGTAAAAGAAACAAACAAGCACCCTTTACAATGTTCATCACATCTTTTTCAGATTAAAAACCGAGCTCAACATCTGCTTAATTTAAATACACAAAATATTATTTTGCTTACTGGAGACACCAGCCATTTTTCAACTACTACTTGGTAAAATTATTGACTTGATATTGTCAGTACACATCCAAAAGAACTAAACATGACAAAATCTAGAGGCTTTCAAAAGAAGACTTTCCCCTCTCGATTTTCTTACTGTGCTTTTAACGGGCAGTTTCCCTGTAACTTTCTATCAAGTTTTGGTATGAATTATGTTGATTTGAAACTGAAATAACCATATGGAAAATTGGGTACTCCTGCATTCCTTTCCCCCCCACCCCCTCTTTAGACTGTTGTATGTTTCCTGTAGATCATAGCTGCTTTTCAAAGATGATAACAGTATTATATGGTCTGTGTGGGGTATGCTATGTTTAATGCTCCACTTTTATGTAATTCAAAGTTTTCCCTGAGCCTCCAGTACACCGCAATGTGATAATGACCAAGTACCTTTTTTTCCCTCCTGTTTCTGTAACAAATATTACACACTGAACACTGTTTGACAAAACAAATATCCACCCGAGGTAGAATTGATCATCTTATTAATCAAGTTGGGCATTAACAATCTTGCTAACTGAGAAAAGGCATTATGCAGCCAATGTTTGAATGTGAATTCAAGGTTACAGCAGTTCAGTCTAAACTGCATTATTTGACAGAGAACCGTGGGCAAGATTTACAATATATCTCTCTACTTTATAAATGGGACATTTATTATATTCTTCTAGATGCTCCAAGGAATAATGCTCTTTAGCATTAGCTGTTGAGATTCTGCTGAACATCAGTTTTTCTGTAGACAATGCTGCTTGAGGCAGAGCTCTAACAAGACATTGACTTCCACATCGCCTCCAAATGCTCCTTATTTCTTCCTTCCTTGCATAATCACCCTCACCTCTAGAATATTCTGTTTCAGAGGATCTTCAGACTTGTTCCTGAATGAAAGAAGTGGAAAACACAGCATTTATAGCCACAGGACTGAATGTTCTTTGTTCTCATTCAGCACAAATGAACCCAAGACACAGAATTTCTTGGTACGCAGATATCTCTACACCTCTGTGCCATTCTGGTAGCTTTTGGGAAATATCATCCATAGAGCAGTAAAAAACAGAGACAAGAGCTTGAATGTCCAAATTCAGCTGTCAGAATTTTTTTTAAAAAAAGACTATTGTAAACCATCATTAGAAAATACCATATCTTCAACAGGTAAAAAAATATTTTATGAAAACCCTTTGCCAGCCTGCCCAGCCACCCCATCCTTCCTGTCACAACACTTTTCCAGAAATGAAAAATGTCACAAATATGTGATATGCTGGAAAGACATTTACAGAGACTTTTTGCATTCAGTATTATGGTTTCATCAGCTCTTACCTACTAGGTTTAGTTGAAGATACTACTGTTGCCTCTGTACTCCCTTCTGCCTCTTCAGTGACAAGAGCCAGAGACAAGACAGACTTCACTTTGGCGGCAAGAGTTCTCAGAGGCTGAGCTCCTGCAGGGGTCCTACAGCAGCGTGCAGACTCTTTTCTTGGGTACTCTAGAAGTGAAGTACTAGCATCAGCTGTGCCTCTGCTCTAAGTAGATAACAACAACAACCATTCCCTGCCCTGCCCGCCACAAAAAGCAGTACACTGTAGAAAAATGCATGCTCCTCTTTCAAAAAAAAAAAAAAAAAAAAAAAAAAGAAAGAAAGAAAATAATTAACTATGGTCATGAAAAACATTTCCACAATCCAATTTATTTATTTATTTTTAAGAAATCTTGTGATTTCTTTATATAGCTAGAGATTTTTTTTACTTTCTTTTTAGACTTTTATACCATCAGTACCCATTTGTCTAGAGGCTAGATAGGCATCTGTGTAACTACATCTGTGTAACTTGTAAGAAACACTTATTTTCAAGCGGGTCATGAATAACTGTCTTGTTCATACTTACTGTCCTTTTCAGTTTGCATTCAGTTCCAGGTGCAACTTCATGGTAAGGCAATGCATACTTTGAAGGGAGGACATATTTCAGTAGAGGTCAAAGAAAGGCAGGGAAAAGATGGATGGATGCTAATATTTTCAGTGCTCATGTCTGAACCATTTGTCATGGGAAGAATCAGTTACCTTGTATTACAGCTATATCTTTGACTTGACTGCAGAGCTAGTCTTTGGTCTTGTCTTAGGCATATTGTTTCAAAACCGGTGCACACAGCACAAACATACTTAAAGGCTGTGAGGCAAGTGGGCATAATAAGCAAAGCAAATTTTCCAGCCAAGAAAATTTTTGGCACATCATAGAATGGGGGTTTTTTGGTACATTCTTTAACCTCAATATTTTCACAAAAAGAATGAGTGCCTCCTTTTTCAGTAGTCCTGCAAATGCATATAACAATGGAAAAATAAAATCTCATATGGAGATATCATATCAAAATACAAGCACTGAAACGTTACATGTCTCTAGGTATATAAAATAAAAAGAGATAAGACAGGAAACAAGGAAAGGCAAAGAAAGGCAAGAAAAAGCAGACAAAAATCATGCCAGTGAGACAGAAGACTTTTTCTGGAGAATGACTGAGTCTCTGGTAACATGTTAGTAAGTTCAGGAATATGTAAAAACATTTACAGATTCATTTTTGCAACTACTTTTCTAACTCTGTTACAAAGAAGAGTACTTTTCATATATTTAAATTCTAATCAGGCTTCTAGCACATTTTCCATTAAGCCGTTCTCCTTGTTTTATGAACAGGATTTGAAGAACTAGAGAATTCAGACAGGAAATGTTATCATTCATTTACTGATCTTTGTTGACAATTCGATTATCCTCCTACCACCAGAGCAAGCTTTTCAGTATGTTGATGAGTAATACGATGCCAAGTTTAGTGTAGCCAAAATGACAACAAACACGTTAATGAACAAGGCTGTAGTTATTTCAAAACTGCTGACCTGACTAATATATAAGCAAACAGAGGGAAGTTATAATACGTTAGAGTGTCTTATTTTGAAACCCATCTTCTGTAGCTAAGACAATCTCAAATAATATTGGTATAAAGAATACCTGAAGTTGCACAACTGGGAGTTTTCAGTAGTATTGAGAGTAATTAGATGTCGAGCTACCAGTAAAATTTAACAGTTGAATGTGAGATGGGAAGATAAGCACATGTGGGTTAGGGTACTTTCATGACTGCAACTTAGCTCTCCTAAAGCAGACACACAAAACCAGAACAGGCATTTGAATTAAACTCCAGTCCTTCCCAACAGGAAGTACTATCGCTTCACAATTTATGCAGCAATCTTTAACAAGAAAAGAAAAAAGAATGGAAATACACAGGAAAGTATGCAGAATACTCCAAAGAGGAAAATTTATGCCAGTTCTTAACCAATTGTTTACAGGGACAGGCTTTCTGCCTTCCTCCTAGGCACAGGAGGCAGGAAGGGGTGTGGGTCAGCCTGAGAGCTACTCGGGGATAGATCTGCCAGCAGGCAGAGAGATGGAGCAACTGCTTCTGTGCCTTCCTCTTGCAACACTTGGAATGTAGTCAAACATGGAAAAGCAGAAGGGAGATGTGCTCGGCCCTGCTAAAACTTAGCTACAGCAAAAAGTTCAGGACTGAGTTCATCTGGAGCATACAGCTCGACTACTCTAAACTGAAATAAACTTGGCTACAGAATTACAGAACTGTTTTGGTTATAGTTGCCCACATACCCTGTGTGATCTAGGTGAAGCAGAGTAGTTGGCACATCTACTCAAGGATTTAGAAACTAAACTGAAGGATCAAGTCAGCTCTAACATTTTTTAACTAGTGAGGGTCTCAGGAGAAAACTTTGTAACTCTCTGTAATGCCTTCAAGCATTAGAAAGAAAAAAAAAATGTATGGAAATTTATCTTACAGTGCCTTCGTTATTGCTTGTTACCTCCTTCTTACATGTTTCCACCACTGGGTTATACTGCTGCTGCAAGTGGCTATGAAGACAAAACTAAAAATATTTTAACAAAGTTTCTTATTTCTGGGTGGAATGAACCCTATTCCAGTGTCCATTGTATACAACTGCCATAAAAAACTGTAGAAAAGAAAGAGATCCATAGTTGTATTATAAATCCCACAAACTATAATTCATAAAAGTTAAAAATAGATTCATTTAGTCACTGGAAACTTCTAGTATAATTCTCTGATTAATTTTGGAGATACATATATATATATATATATATGGGATTTGGGGAGGCTTCAACATGAACTTTCAGCTCTGTAATCATTGAAACTGTTGTTTATTAAGAACAATAGTGATATACAGGCCAGACATTTGGTTATGACCATGATTGGATTGAAGATAAGTTTTGAAAGTCACCATTGAACCTTTTTAACCCTGTTCTTCTCTGTAGCAGCAATTCTTCCTACGCTCAGATGGAGAAACATAAGAGCTGGTTTAATGTATGCCAGGCTCTGAAGGATGCAGAGCTGTTTAAAAGCACAGCCTAAGATCAAAGTGCTGCTGTTTCATCCATACACCCTGGTTTTCATCTTCATTCTTTTTCCCCTGTCAGCAGCAGAGACACCAAATGTATTAAAAACTTCTATTCCACCAGGAGATGACTCTTACTCTCTGATCACTCTTAGATACTTCTCCTGAATTACTTGGCCTTTAAACCAGATGGCACTGATAGTTCAGAGCAAAGCCAATGTATTGGAAAATTTAGTGTGTTCCATTTCTCACTTTTATCTGACTACTGCATAGCTTTTATTTTTATCCCAGTTTCTAAAGGGATGTGTTAAAAACAAGAATGTGAATTGTGCATGACAAAAGATACTGCATTAGATTATTGCTGTCATACTATAAAAGTTCCCTTCTGCTTGCGTTTATATGATGCATTAAAATAGATATAATCACATACAATTAGATGAGACTGAATCAAGAATAAATCTTTTGTCAGTGGGCCTGTCAGTCTCATGGTGCCTTTTGTGGGAACAAGTTTTCGGTACCTTTCTTTGACCTAATAGCTAAAGTTCATGATCTTATGTAAATAAATTGATAATGGACTGATTTCTTCTAAACTGTTGTCTTTTTATATGAAAAAAAAAAAAGTAGTTTTATTGAACTTTGAGAGTAACGAGGTGGGAGAAAATATCTCTTTTTTTCAGCATTCTAAGGCAAAGTTTTGGCCTCAGAATTCTCTCTTTCCTCCAAACTGTTCTGAGAATATAGCTTCTTTTTGTTTTTTCCTCCAGGCTCTGACAGATGTTTGCCAATGGATTTAATGGCTGTATGATAAAACATGATATTCACTTATCTATTCTACCAGAATTTACTGGCTCGTAGCAGGAGAGGCAGAAGGAAATATGCCTTGTCACCTCAGTGAAGTTCACAGCTCAACATTAATTCAAATAGCAAAAGGCAGTGGATTTATGGTAAAAAAACAAGCCTATGAAGAAACGCTCATGAGGGGTGGGCATGCATCTGTTCTAGTACATTCAGCATGAGCAGAGTGGCAAGGCACACAGCCAAAGTTACCAATGTTGTAAACCAATGCAACTAAATCTAGTGCAGTCTTTAGCTTCTCTGATCAGGATGCAATTTGCTTCTCAGGAACAGATAACCTTTCACAGAGGGTATGAAGGCTAACATACACCTTGAAATCATTTTGTTTTGTTTTGTTTTTTCTTTGAATAGAGACTTTGGGTAGAGAATACCTTTCCTAGACTACAAACAATTTGTGTGGTCTAGAAGCTTGCAAAAAGGAAAAACTTGCTGCATAGCTCTTCATTACTGTGTTATCCCATCTTCTGCTAGATCCAATGGGGTATGATCCAACCGAGAACCATCACATCACTCTGATACTTTCCTTAGCCCACTTCTGCAGCACCATAATTTGATTGTCATCAGCAGAGATATTTATGATTTTACAGGCAGAAATGAGAGAAGAACCAGATTCAGTGGTAATTTGCCTGGGCCGTGCTGAACTAAAAGTAGAACAAGTGGTATAATACTGTGTATTGCTGGATTTTCACACCTACATGAGTGTCATGAATGAATGGTTTAGGTTAAGTCACTTAGAGAATCACCATCAAAGCTATGAGAGAAATAGTTTTGGTAGGAATTTGTGGGAGTGCAACTTCACAAAGTTTGATGGCAAGGTTCGCTCTATTACTTACTACATAAATCACATAAAGAAGAATCAAATTAAAATTGAGCTGGATTGTGACTAAAAATGTAAAAGGGTAAGGGAGACCTTCCCACTGAGTCATGAGGTTCAGTGGACCTCCTTGCTTTCTGAACTCTTAATAGAGCTGAGGTGCGGCTAGATCAAATCCTAGACTTAGACTTGGTCAATGGTTTGTGTCTAAAGATAGAATGAATATTCACAGATTGAGGTTGATCGTAGGATTTCGGGAGCACTTAATCGTTAATTAATTTATCATTTACAAAGTGAATCAAATAGGATTTACTTAAATTATAATAGTGGCTTATCTATGGATTCAAAATGGTAATACTCATACTATATTCATTATGAAATTACTAAATCAATTCACACACACAAACACATAGACACAAAGGAAAAGAAATATAGAAATATATGTACAAAGGTATACCTCTTAAAAGTTCCCCTTGAGTTCAGTGAAATACTCACATTGAAAGCCTTTGTATTTGTCAATGGCTGAAGGATTGAGCCTTGAGAAGCAGGAAAATCATCCTAGGTCCCATCATCAGCTTTCAGTGGTGGTCCCCCTCATATGGCAAATTTGGGAGTTTGTGAGCTCTGAGAGGTATCCCATCCAGAGGGAGATGCTGTTCACAGACTGCTGCGTCTGGAAGATCTCAGTGTGCCTCACTTAGGACCTTTGTTTATAGATTCAGAGATGACTGGCTTTAGCCATCAGCAATTTTCTGTCCTGGCTCAATGTGAGTTGGTAACTAATGGAGTTTTTCTCAAAATTCCATTGACAGTGGTATGATACCACTCAAGTGTTCCCAGGCTTGTTGTGGATGTTACGGTCCAGACAAGGAATGCTCCAAGGCTAGCAGGTGTTGCTGCTGTTGAGATAAGGGACGTTTCGGGTACAGCCAGTGCAGTTTCCCACCTCAGCCGTGCGGGAGTTGCTCGGATGGTCAAGGGATGCTTACTTGCCCAGCTCAGCACATGGAGGCTCAGGCCTAACAGGGATTCCTGAGATTCTGAGATTATAGAGCGGCCCAGGGGAGGGGGGGGCATACACCACCGCATTAGGGCATCCAACTGTGAGTGCTATGAGTAAAAGCTATGAGGGCACTGTAAAAATCAATAAGAATGTGATTCAAAATTTGCTGGGATTCTGACCCAATGGGAACATATCTGTTTAACTCAGCAAGCTGTGAACCAGACACTAAAGGTGCGTTTCATGCTTTCTGCTGTCAGAACAGCTTCTTCCCTTCTGCAGCTCCTTCCCACCATACATGCCTATTTGCCTTCTGTCAGTGAGCATTTCTCTTTCCCCATAGTGAACTAATTAAGATATCAGTAAAGAAACACTGTTCCCTCCCTCCACCCCTCAAATGAATATTTTCTGATCATCAGCTCACCCACTATATATCAGATGAACAGCAGTGACAAAGATGGGAGAACTCTGTAGATGAGGATGAGAAAAGGAGAGTATTGTCTTTTTTGGTGGGGAACAGCTATTAGGCTTGCTAATGTCTGATGTGAAATCACAGACTAAATCTTTAGGATGGATTTTGACAAGAATAAGCAAAGTAGGACTTGATACAACAGAATGGTACAAAGTACTCTGGCCATAAACCAGGCAAAGACACCACCCTGAATTTAGCTTTAAGGAGTACCATATTGGACTCAGCATTTGGGATGGAAAGGAAAAAATAAATTCTGTAGGCTCCTATTTAAATCCCAGGCTATATTTTTATTTGCAAATGTAAAAAGTACAGATTATTTTTTTTCACTTACAGCCATGGGGTGTGCGTGTGTGTGGGGGGGTGGGAGCAGGGAGGGGAAGAGTCATTCAGCCAATTGGGCATTAGCTTTCAGGTTTTGTACAAACTGCAAAAGCTATTGATCACAACAGCTTAAGAGATAAAAAACATTTTTTAGAGAAAATACGAAAACTTGAGTTAAATATAAATCTTGATATTTTCTAATTATTAATTTATATTAGAATCTTCAGATCACTGTTAGCTTATTTGGCTGGAAGATACTTCATGATCCTCACTATCCTGAGTCATAATCATAGGAGAAAATAAAAGAGTAATTCTATTTATCAGTATAATAACACTCTTATAACACCAATATTAAACTATAAATATGATTTTTTATCAATTTAGAGTATCACATCAGCTGTGGTCTATGCAGTGTTACTACTTGACCAATTCTGATTCCTGATACAAAGAAACTAAATTGGCAACCTCTGTCTTAACAGTTTTGAAAGTTTTTGGGGTTTTTTTCATCTGCAAAGCAAAACAATTAATACAGCACTGTAAATGCTACACAATTAATCATGATCAGCACTCTGCAGATGCCTTGCGGGGAAGCCTGCCAAGCAAGCCCACCAGCACTACTTTGATGACCTGACCTAGTGTGATGAATGAGAGGATTCCAGTTGGTGAAAGACAGCAAACCTGGCCTTAAATGTATGGGCGTGCAATTCCAAGGTATGCGTATTTGACAGCCAAGAGTACTGTCTCACTGGATGGATACCTGTGGAATTGCATAGGGGAAAGTGACAAATTAACTAGTGCGTGCTAAAGCATAATGACTGATTTATGCTTGTAAAGCGGATAAATAACAGAATGAAAGCAAAGACTATTTTTTCTCATGCTGCCAGTGGTGTTTCTCTGACAGTCCTATATTTCTTCTGAGAAATTCAATTTTAATACTATATCTCAGATAAAGATTCCGGACATACCACACACATTAGCTGAAATTCCATTCCATTGCTCATCCTCCTCTGCCTGTCTGCAAAGCCTACATATTTTCAGTATTCCTCATTTTTCTTGAGTTCGATTGTACTGTACAAATGCTGATCAAATCATGCTCTGTCATACCACAATAACATAAAAAATTTGAACTGCCCATTTTTAGAGGGTATATAATGCTGATTTCACAGATGTGTATCATTAGGCAACCAGACACACAAAAATGTGCACCTGAGGTCAAAGCCTGCATAATTTTATTTTCTTTCCTTCTTTCCCATATGTGATCACTTGTGTCTCAGGATGCTGCAGCTTTTTTTTTATCTCATCATCCTCAAACGCAAAGCAAGCTTGATAACTGCCAAAACTTGCATGTTCTGCAGCTTCACAGCTGTGATACATATGCTTGAGTGGCAACGACAGGAGAACATCATATTAAGTCAAGCTCAAAATGAGAAGCTCTAGGCCATCTCCAACTAAGGGACTGCAAAAAATGATGAGATGATCAACTAATCTGATCTTAAAGAGTCTGTAGAGACAGAGAGAATCATTCCAAATAGTCCTCAACGCAATTAGAGAATTAAGGGAAAAGCAGAGGCAGGGCTAATGCAGTAAACATCGTTCTAACATAAGGTGGGCAGAAGAGAAAGAATGAGTGTACTGGGAACAGAAAAGGAACAGTTTCTGGTTTGATATGAACATTGAAACAATAAACAAGGAAAGAAGTGCCTTGGGTAGGAAATTACTGGAGGAAAGACACTACTGCAAAACCTGCAAGGTATTTAGTGACCCGTATTATTATGTTTGGACAATGAGCTAAACAAACTGAAGTTTTTAATTATACTTTTAACTTTATAAATATAAAAGAAATAAGGGTTAGCTTTCAAAATCATTGGCAATGTTTAGCAAACCTCAGGCTCACATCTGAATGGCATTATGTCCTGATTGGCTCCTGACTGTGTCTTTACAGTTAGCCAAAGCAAGCAGTACAATTTTTATTTCTCTGTATGTTTGAGATATTATTCCCTACAGTGAAGAAACATAGAACCTAATATAGGAATAAAAATGATGTGTAAACAGCAATGACTTATTTATAATCATTGCTTTTACTGATTTTTTTGACATGTGAATGTGTTCAGCTAAGGAGGTCTGAGGACTGACATTGAAATGAATCACTTTATCTCATCATGTGCAGCTTAAAACATAATAAATGTGTTATTTATTTCTGTAAATATGCTTACTAAAGGACTGGAAGAGCTATGTGAGGAACTCCTAATAGGCCAAAGGGATGTAATACTTACTTTTTATTTATTAGGAGAAATCCTGCATTTACTTATTTTAACAGAATTCTTAATCTTTGGCAATGCATAAATATTAATAAAGGGCAAAAGGCATACCAAATCTGTACATCTGCAAATTCCAAACCATATATTATCATACAAATTTTCAACAGGGCTAAATCCAGTCACCTTCCTGCCAGACTGATTAAAGATGAGAATATTTAGACAACCAAAGTTGTGGAAAATCCACTGCTGGAGTTCACTGAACATGTATGGTGAATTAGAGACCTCATCAGCTCACTGAAAACCCTAAAGCAGAAGCATCTTGCATCATGCCTCTAACTATCCATTTTGCCTGCCTATTTTGCCTATCATTGATGACAGACTCTAATTCTAAGCAAAGTTTCCTGGTTTCCTTTCCAAATACCTAAGACAAAAAGATATTCTGATGATGATGCAATGTCTCATTCTCTACTTTAAGGTATGGAATTAATTTGCATTCTTATATCTGTTTTTAATTATTTTCTGTATTAATATAGGCTCTCCTGAGCTAAATTGTTATTTTCTGTCCACATTTTAAACCCCTGTTGGATGCCCTTTTATTATTTTGCAGTCTTCCCTCGGGTACATAACTTCTCTCAATTTATTAGCATCTGCAAATTCTGTTAATGAGCTGTTTGCTTCCACCTCCAGATCACTAATGAAGATTAAATAAAGCTGGATACTGCACTAACCCTTTGTATCCTGATTCTCCAGGATATCACACTGTTGATCCAAATGAAGTGACAGCAACATAAAAGCAGGGGAACTCTGGAGATTCAAACCCTGTGGTTTGAATGTGCCTATGTCACTGTTATTTGGCTCTGCATGTCTCTACATTTTTTAGTAATTTCATAATCCATAGGCTAAGAGGAATTCTGGAATTAATGTTGCAAGTAATGCTACGTGACAGAGTGTGGGGTAGCTGAATAATAATAAATTATGATGCTTTGGCTCTCCAAGTAAGGCTATTTCAACGGTAGATTGTGGGATCTTTCCTGATTCTAAGTTAATAACATGCTGTAACTTACAGATAATCAGAAGTACGCAGAAATAATAAATTTGATGTTAAGAATGGTTATAGGTTATAATATTAAACTTATCTTACAAAATTTTGGGTTAGCAGTTCAAGGAAGTGTAATCTGAAACAGGGAGAGTCACTTAAGTGACGCAATCTGTTAAATACCGTGCTAAAGGAACCTGTAGTAATATAGGAAAAAGTAATGCTTCGGAGTAGAAAACCTTGAAATAGAGAAGGAAATAGACTGATGGCATCTTTAATGCAAAGAAATGGAAGCATGTTTAATGACATCAAGGAGACTTAGAAATTAAAAACAAAAGGAAAGCATTCTGCTTTCTTAAATATTTCTAAATAATTATTAAGAATATATTTCTTAAAATGTGTTGACCTTGAAACACCAAGAAAACCCTGCAATTTTCTCAGAGCTCCTCTGTAAGATGAGGTCATGAGGTGCCACATGACAAAATCCTCTTTCCTGTAAATGTCCTCATTGTTTTCTCTCTTCTGAAAAATACAAGTGATATGCACCAGAGTATTTCTGGGAAAAAAACCCTTTTGACCTTGTAAACTGCATATCAAGATCCTCACATAACCAATAGTCCCAGGACTAATACCACATACCTTGGGGGTCTTTGACTGGGGAATGTTCATAGGTGACAGATAGGAAAAGCTTCCAAGGAGTTCCATGCCACTGCTGCAGTGTGTAAAGGGTACATGTTGCACCTCTACTGGCTTACTAACCTCGTGTGCCTAGGAGACTAGATCAACCCCTAAGCACACAGGCCATGTCTGTGCCAAGACAGTCACTGTATCATGCCTCTAGTCTTCATATTAGAGTCCACTTGGGCTTCTTACAAGCTTCTTCAGTAATTTAAAAGGCACATATCAGTTTTCCTAGCTCCCCTGCTTTTCTAGACAACATCATAGGGCTGTTGGATTGGGGTGGTTCCAAACTAGCAATGGAAATCTACCACAATTGATGCAAAAGCTCAGTGAATGATTTTAAACTATGGCTCACAAGGCACTAAAAATATTCAGCTATGAAATCTGGAATCTCACTTAAAACTCACCAGCTAATGTAAAGAAGGTATAGTCAAGATTTTCAGTAAGATGTCTGTGCCTGAACAGTATGGGGAATCTGTATCAGCAGAAAACAATCCCTGCTTACATCTTAAACTTCCTAGAAGCTCTGTAGTCATTCATTTCCTCTCCCTGTCCCTCACTTCCCATCTTGTTGCTTAATGACTCATCGAAGAGTGAAGAATTCCGTAAAATGCAATTTGCTGTGCCATGTACAGCCATGAGCTCCCTTAAGAGCAGTGTAGTCAATACAGTTTTGTCAACAATGAATGGCACAGGAACATTTATTTATTTATTTATCTATCTATCTATTTATTTATTTATATATTTATTATTTACTTATTTATTTGCTTTCTGGTAATCTGTTTAAGATTTTCTTTTACATATTTCTGTGCTGGAATGCATGACTGGAAGAAGAAACATCAAACCCCCAAACATTTGCAATTCATGGAAGCCATGTTAATATCTTAAACTTCTATAAACAAAGAAATAGTCAAGAGCCTGGAGCTATGTGCCCTTCTGAAAAGCATCTGGAGATTATGATGGAACTCCAAGCAGCATATGTGCTGTCACTGTGAACACTACACTGTAATAAGTCTGCACTAGTATGGATTACTGCATCTACATTTAGGCCTCCTAGTTCAAGAAGAAGGTTAAGAAACTGAAGACTATCCAGCAGAGTGCTACTAGATGGCCAGAAGCCTGGAGTACAGAACCTATGAAGATACCAGGAAGGAGCTGGGCTTGTTTAGTCAGGTTAAGAGGAGGCTAAGGGCAGCCTAATAGCTGTCTACAGCTATTTGAAAGGCAATTAACAAGATGACAGACTGCTCCTCATTATCATTACATCCTCTGAATATTTACCCTGCAAAATCATGTAAGAGTTGTAAATCATAGGTATGATGCGCAGGAAAAGCTATCTGACTTTTCTGACCCACATCCTCAGTAACACATGACTGCTACCTGTTCCCTAATCTGACAGAGCATCCTCCAGAGAAACTGAATTGGAATCATGGTGGCCTCTCTATAAATTTTTAATATTTTATTTGTTTCCATGAGAAAGGTGCATTTACCATGACCAGATGCCTAATTTTCTAGTGTGAGATAAGATTATTTTAAGGACAATGTCTTCTCTCCATTCTACATGCTGAATAGGTTTGCCTCTAGTTAATGAGGAGGCAAGAGGAAATTTAAAGGCATAACCAAGAACTGTGGATAACTGACAAAACTTATGAAAAACTGCTTCGAGTTAACAGCAAATTTAAATTCTATTCTAAAATCCTTACATTATCCAGTATCCCACAGAAATAACTTCTAAAAGGTTCCAAAGCAAATTTGAAACTTCGGTTGCCCCTGATAGTGGCAAGATAGAGGCCTTAAAATAACAAGGCAATTTAAAGAATTTAAAGGCTGCTACCGCAATCATATTGACATATATATGACTGTTGCTTTCTGAACTGACTACTATATCAGTGCATGCTTTGCAGACAGAAATATATCATTACTTTTCTGGAAATATGGTTTAAAGGAAGATTTCAATGAATGTATTATGAAGTATCAAGAGGAAATCAATTAAGAACTTTCAGAAATTTTTGCACTTCCTTCTTTCTGCTGCTGGAAGCAAACAGGAGCTTTCCCATTAATTTGTATGTGATTCATAACAGGCAAAATTATCCCATTAATTTGAGAGTCATACCAAGGCATGATACTTTTGGCAAATGTATCCCAGTGGTATTGGAACATAGCTTAGTCAACAAACGGAAGTGACGAGAGACTAACTGGTAAAGACTGAACCGAAAAACAGTACAAAGTGCATATTAGGACAAAATCCTCTGAAAAGAGAATTCCAGCAGACTTTCTTTCTATAAAATTCAAGAGTAGCACTGTCATCAAATTGACAAATTGCATTCACTGGTGTAGCTAGAATTAAGAGCACTGTGTTACCATCACCAACATAATTTGTAGTGTAAGTTAAGTTAAGTCACACTGGCTTTACAGTAAACTCAATTCTCTAAAGTGAATGCAAAGACATCAAAGTGAAATGATTAAAAATGGAACTTTGAGGATGGTCAAAGTACTGGAAAACATACCTTATAGTCAAAGACTCAAAATCCATATGTTTAAAGTACCAAAGAAAAGCTTATGGAGAGATTTGATCACAGTGAATCTTAGGGGACTGACAAATTTCTTAAGGAAAAGCTCTTCAACATTTCACCCAAAAATCTAAGAAGTGCCAAATTCTAGAAGTTACTACTAGAAAAATTAAACTTGGAAATGTGTTAAGAATTTTAAATACTAAAAGTTATTAGGCTTTGGAACTAACTGTTAGAAATATTGTGAGTTCTCTATCTCTTATAGTGTTTTGCTTTTAGTAGTAAGTCATCCACTAACTAGTTAAAACAATAATTAATACAGGGACGATCAGGGGCCTGTATTATGAAGGAGGGTGGACTACATGATCAGAGTGTTTTCTTGCTGAATGTGCTGACCTGGTATTTAATCTGTGTGTTAAAAATTGCTGGATATAACACAGATGCAAAGAAATATTCCAATGACATTTACTTGTGAATGTGATACAGAACTATTTTCTCAATAGCAGAAATGTTATCTATTGGCTTCTCTCTGTAGTAAGGATAATATGTAATTTATTGCTTGGTAACTTTAAACAAAATTTTATCAAGCTACCTTTGATATGTCGAACACCTAATGTCTTTCCAAAACTTTTCCATAAAACTGCACATACAGCTCAATTAAAACTGCAGGAATGCAAACTATTTTTTAAAGTCCTATAAGCTTTGAAAGCTTAGAGAGAGCTTAAGAAAAGTAATTTCAGAAATCCTCCTCCGACAATGTGAATGCACTAAATTAAATATAAATATACTACTTTTGTTTAAAATTCATGTAGCAAAAGTGCTTTTACAGGTTTCGCAGATAAAACAGCTGATTCAAATATATAAAGTTCAAAAGATTTTATCCTAAAGGAACTCTTTCTCTGCAGTTCACGTCTTTAAGAAAAAGCTTAGTGCAGCTTCCGTTTCAAGATCACTTCTTATAAAGGTTCAAAAGAGCACAGAGTAGACTTTGCAATATATGTTTTCTCTTAGGTTGCCTGACATTACTATTGCTCTCTTTCATTTTATCAAGTTGCTTTTTCAATGAAAACTTATCACTGAGGTTGACAAGAATGATGGCTTTTTCCCTCTCAGAAGGTGCTAAGCTGGTTAAGTTTTAGGAGAAAGGGAACAATCTTAGAAGTCTGTAAATTCTATTTAAAGTTTAAGATTTTTAAAAAATAGAATAACATTTGAAAGAAAATATGAACTTTCAAAAATATGAAATATTGCCCATTATTTTACAGTGGACCAAGCCATCCTTTTGATTTAAGAGGTGTTTCTACTTTGGGCATTTGATTTCAGATGGCTATGGGGCATTCACATTGAAGCAGTAAGGGTTTCCTGCCTATTTTACAGAAGATGAGAGACCATGTTTCGATTATTATTTTTTTAATACATTTAGTAACTCAGATAAGGGTTTCTTTGTAATTTCCTTCTCTATAAGGAGGCAAGAATGGGAAAGGCTAAACACAAAGGATGGACCAAGCATAGCCTATTTGAAAAATTTGTTTTAGGAGAACAAATATGCATTTTGTACTATAAGATTTAGAGTTTAAATAGGGGAAATGCAACATTTTTTTCTAGCCTACTCAGTAATCTATTTGCTTCATTCACAGTTCTCCGTTTGTCTGTTCATTTTCTTCTGTAATTGAACAGGCATAATTTTTAGAATCTCATATAAAGTAACACTTCTTCTACACAGTGTAGATCAAATTTCAGATCAGATTGTGTCTGGCTACACTGGCAATAAGGATAATATCGTAAGAATAAATTGTGCCTGCCTGACAAACTCTCATGAAAGGGTTGTTTATCTTGTTCTCTGTTTTTAAAGGTTAACTAGCTGGGCCTAATTTTATTAAGAGTAATCTAAATGGTTATATTTTCTTTTAAGGATGTGTATAAATTAATATTTATCTTTCTTTTAGGGTTTCAAACTAATTTCCAGTTGCTACATTTTTAATAATAATAAGAGGCTGTTGAGTAGAGACAGTTCTTGTTTTTTCTAAGAAAAACAGTGTCTGGAAAAAATTATTTTCTTGAAAGATTCTTGAAAGTTCTCAGCCCACACTTTCAGCCTGCCAATATCCCGTGCTGGACATTACATGCAAGTGATACTCAAAGCAAGGAACAGCAATAATTCTCACACAGCAAGCGGTAGGATATATTCATTTTGTATAAGAATTTATTCTGACGTTTCTATGATCTGACTCCTGGAGAAAGAGGTGTCTAAATCTAGAGTAGTGGTCCTTAACAATAGTTTTCCACTCAGACTAATGACTCAAGGTCTAACACAGAATATATTTAGAAGGGATGATGTTGCCAGCAAGAACATTTAAAAAATTGTTTCAATTCTGATTCTGTGATACTGTGGCACTCTGTCCACAGAGGACATGAGAATGATTTGTTTTCTTCCTCTTTGCAGCTTGTCTGACAACGCAAAAATTCAAACAAGGCCATCTCTGTGATCTTTGATCCTTTTCTTTGCTCTCCTTTAGATTTTGCCCTGCTAGTCAGTCTTTGTTGAACTGCTGTGTTCAAGATAGGACAAGTACTATCCTGGCCAACACTACACAGTTTGAAAAGGCCACTTCATTTGTCTTGCAGTTACATTATTTATACATGCTTATTATTTGCCTTTCATTAGCAGCGCTGCATCCGTGGCTCACAATCAGCCTTTGATCTTCTAAAAATTCTGTGGCCTCTTCTGCATAACTGTAATTTAGACCCTTCAGCTCCTATGAGACACAGCTGATTATTTATGCCTGTCAACCTCTGCATTTGTCCTTGTTGAACAGTATCCATCTTTCCAAGGATTATTTCTCCAATGTGAAGATCACACTGAATCCCAGTGCTGTACTCAAATGTGCCTGCAGTTACTCTACTGGTGAAGCCTGCTTAAGCAGAGTCTGTATTCTATGAAACAGCTGCTAATGACATTCTTGAATAGCTTCCATCCAGATCCCTGTGAAATCCTCCTTACAACATCATTCTAAGTTGACAATGAACTTCAGAACTTGCTTTTATCCATCTGCATGTTCATCTTATGGCAGTTTCAACTAGCCATGCAAGGTATTGTTAGAAATCTGAGTGAAGTCAGTATATGTGATGCTATACAGAACCTCATTAAATGTCTCAAAAGAAAATAAAGACACTTGATTATAACAAATGCTTGGTGTTTCTTACTTCTTTCTTTGTTATCTTCTAGATAGTCAGAAATAAATTGATTAAATAATTTCCAGGCATTAAAATTAAGCTAGTCTATAATTCATATGTTTCTCCTTTTAAAAAAGATCTGTGATTAAGTTTCTATGAGCCACGCTAAACTGCAGTCTGCTTGCCTTTATGTGAGTTGTGTCTACAGGGTTGGCACAGTCTACTGGATAGTAAGTGTGGGAATTAGCCATAGTCCAACCAGGGAATGACAGAATTTAGCAAAATCTGGTTTAACATCCTTGCACAAAATTCTGTGTTGCTGTGGCTGTAGTACTGACCTGATAACAGTCTTACACCTGACTTATGGTTCTGGTGTTCATAGGTACTGATGCAAAATAATCCTGGCTCAGTAGAACTATTCCCATGGCTGTCACAGGGACCTTTCACTTAAAACTTGAAACCCACCATGTGAAAACCAGAGGCTGATGGTTTTCATCTAACTCTCCTTAGCTTCAAAGTTATCATCATGCCAGTAAGCCTTTCCTCTGCTGAACACTTGGGAAACAACCATGTAATCTCATCTTTTCACCCAAGTTAGTTGGAAAACCTTACTTATTGTTAGACCATTCTTCTGACTGAAAGCGATTAAGGGTTAGCTAATGAAGTATGATCCTTGCTGCTGCTCAACGTTGCTAATATTGGTTCTTCCACTGCCTTAAAAATGTCTGAAATTCTAAAAGACTGACAATGGGGCAAGGTACACTAAGGGATAAAAAGAAAGATAAGAAAAAGGGTGGTTCTTACACTTGATACTTTAACAATAATTGTTTAACTGAACCTTCAGAAAGATTATATTTATCAGATTTCTAGCACTGTAAAATGGCAGGTTGATTTGAATGGCTGGCTCTGACCATGATCTTTCCTTTCACTTTTCCCCAAGGATGTTTAAGTCAGATCACAATCATTTATTATTGACATTTGAAAATGATTGTGGTACCTACAAGCAAGTAGGATGATAATTTCTTCAGCTGTAGTTTCACCACAGCTGTTTACATTCTCACTACCCGAAATGCAGAGATCCACCTGCCCCTCTGCCATGTTCCTCAGAGCACCTATGAGCATAGGAAGCCTTGGGGACAGGGACAGCCTGTTTCCTCAATGAATGGTCATTGGTAGGTTTGGACACAATCATTGTTGGGCCACATCAGCGTAAAAAGCAGCTTTTTTTGCATAGCTGAATTTCTTACTGAAATTATGTATGATAAAGACATTTCTAAAATGATTGTCATAAGTTATAAAAAATCCTCTTATTTCACAGTAAGTGAAGCACAAAGTCTACTCCATAAAGCATGACTCTTCACTTCTTTGACTGAGTGTCCTCCCTCTTACTACTATGTGACAATATCTTAAAATCCCATATCACTAATAGAAAAGGAGACTAATTCAAACAAGTTTTCTTTCCTTTGTGGCACCACCCAGAAAGATAAAACATGAAAATAATTAAATTGTCAGTGATTAATACTGCAGTCAATTTTATTTCAGATGAGCTTATATAAAGGAAAGAACAATGCTTACAGCCCTTACAGACAGAAAATTAGTAATAAGAAAACCCCAGGATTGCTGTGTGAAGGAAATTCAAACCTATTATTTATTTTACCTCTTTTGGCTTATTTGCTAGTACTTTCTGCAGTCTTTCCATTAAAGTCTACCTTCCGGTATAATTCCAGTGGTATTTTCACAAAGAGAAAATAGCGTGTAAAAAACGTGTACATTTGCAAAACCACCCAGCAGAAGCAGAGTGATTCAGTAGGATGTGACATATCACAAATAACTACCGTCTTGACTATTTTACAATGACTAAATTTCACTGACAACATGTATTTTAAACCACACCTCCTGAAATTTTAAAAATCCATACTGGTTGCCCATGATATTTTTTTAGTAAGAACTATAGCACTGATGCTGGTCATGTTGGAACAAGCCTAGAGGCATAAATATGGCTTGTTGAAATGGTTCAGAAATGATGTTAAAATGTGATCTAAAGTAAAAGGAAATCAGAATGTTTCCACTCAAGAGGTACTTGAAATTTATTTTTTTTTTAATACCAAAAGAAAATGCACGGTGGGTTTACAGCACCATTTATTAAGACATTACTTATTTATATAAACCGAAGAAGATTCCACCTCATGCTTTATGCCTGGGTAAGAGGTGCTGTAGCAAGGTCAGCGAGACATGGTGCCTTACCAGACTTGCCTGGGTGAGGCAGGAAAGCAGTGGTAGCTAAACATGGTTGTCACTCCGCTGAGTAATGCTTAAATATATCTCAGGCTTATGCTCTGCCAGAACCAAGTTTGTGAGGCATTACAGAGGTATTCAGAAATCCTGGCTTCTGCCAACTGCAGCCATTTGCGGAGACCCCTGAACAGCTTGGCTGAAGAGGGAAACCCCATCAGAACCTCGACAGAAAAACCTCTCCTAGTGTCAGATAAACCAGCAGTCTTTGTCCCAGACATGCCTGGAGCTTGCTACCACTTTCAAAGCCATAAGAAAACACATAAAGTAGCTCTCACTTAATTCTTAGTCCTTATGATTTTAAAGACAGACAGGCTGAAAAAAGAAGTATTTCTGGTGTCCAACTTAAAATCAGCATAATGGATTTTTAAATTAAGAGTATGGTCACAAACTCAGAGAATTATAATGGTATAGTACATGCTTCAGCTGTATTTTAATACAGTGAAATTGCACTTTGTATCAAATGATACAAGAATTGTATTACTTTATTCAAATTATTCGTCTAATAACACCTGGTATTCTGGCTATAATGTGAATAGTTTTAATTTGATATAAAGGAATTAATCTTGCTGTAATATAAGTTAGTGTGCATGAACAAGAAGTAAAATATTTTCTGTTCTTTCCCTGAGAACTTGCAAATCTGCACCTTATGAAAAGCAACCTGAAGGATAGAAGGTAAGACAATGAATAGTTTATATATAATTGACATGTTTGAACACCATTCACTGTGTTGTCTGATGGAAAAAAAATGAGTTGTTTTCCTTAAGGGGAGCATCTCTGAAGAACACAGGGTCTGCACAGCTCAGTAGTTTGCAAGTCCTTCTGTCTGACAGAATACACAGAGAGTAGCAGCTCCAGTCCCTGATTTGAATTGCCAAATACTTAATGTTTCCTATTGTGGTGACCCTACCTTTGAATGAGCAGCTACAAAAAAATCTTGGTGCAGAGAAGGTTCTTTATGTCTATTGCTTTATGACATTTCAAGTTAAGCAAAATGTGTGAAACAGAGATACCAAAAGGAAAGCTTTACCATTCATATTCAGGCACCTAAACAGGTTGACTGTTTTGTCAGCATTACCCAGCATCTGCGGAAGGCAAATTAGATTGCTTTAATTTCCAGACAATATATGATTATGAAACAGGCATATTTTGATACAGAATGAGTAGCAAATTTATGAACTTCATGCACAAAGTAGACTTTCTAGCTAGCCTACTGTTTTCATTTTCGTCCTATATCTTTTCTGTGGGTTTTCTGTTCTGAAAGCATTAGCCTTCTAAAGTTAAAGCTAACATTTTTGGTTAACCTTTTCACATGGCTTCTCTTGTTCTGCTGCCAATGTTCAAGGCTCAGCCCCTAAACACTTACTCTGTAAGAGCTATGATGACATATGAGAAAAAAAACCCTGAATACCCTTGTTTATTTTCCAGGGCTATCTTGATGCATAAAAAATTAGAGGATCTCCATAAATATATTTGAAATGTTGTCCTTTTCCTCTGAGAATTTTTGGCAAACATTAGATAGGTGGCTTGGCTGGAAAGACGACCAACATCTCTCAGGTTATTGGCTGCTGTCAGGTGGCTTGTAACTGGTAAGAGCCCTAGCTGCAAATGCTAAAAATTCTGTGTCTGAACTGAAATCTAGCAGTCACAAACTTGAGGTGTACCACCTTTTGTCACACAAGTAATCAGAGAAGTGCAAACACTTTATCATCCTTTATCAATCCTATACACACCATTACTCAGGAGGGCTCACTTTAAGGTCCAGAGTAAGATTTCAGGAGTGTAGAGTTCCCCCTCCATTCCTTTACCTCCCTCTGGAGATTCAGGCACGCTTATATCCCTGCTGTTGCCTTGTAAATTGTGCATGAGCTGTGAGCAGTTCAAGTAATGGTTCTCCTCTAGATTTCACATGTTAAAAAGATTCCTTAGATTTCAAAACCCATGAGCAAAGGATATTTTGGTTTTTTTAGTTTTTGGTCTTGTCTGGACAGCGACTAGTATGCTGGAAATAAAAGAATCAGGGGTACATCTGTGCTAGAGGTAAATGGTAATATTCTTTCCCTCATATCACAGAGGACAAAAGAACAATGCAGAGAGATATGATGGACAGTTTAACTCTGAGAAACTCAAGTTGCTGTGCTTGGAATGCAAACACAAAACAAACCTGCTCTTGATTACTGTATGTTGGATTTACATGTGTAAAGGTCTATCAGTTTCAGCCACTGCACTACATTAACTTTGCTCTTTATAGACTCACTTCCACTGGGAGCAGATCAGCCTAGGTGTACTATAACACTGCCGGAGCCAGGCTGCACCTGGCTGGAGAAGAAGCAGTAAATGAGAGAAGCCACCCAAGAAAGGGAGACTGTATTTTGTTTCTTTTTCAGTCCAGATTTGTACACCAAGTGCATTAAAAAAACCTGAAAACACACGTGCGGTTTTGGTGTTCTTTTAACTCAAACGGAGACAGTAGTCATCTATGGGGATGCAGAACTGGAAGAACCTTCATGGGCACGGACACTATTTGGAACCAAAGCAGGAAATGAATTGCTACATGGCAGTTCTTTTCAAGTCTGTTGATGTTAAGCTAACAGATGGTGGGACCAGGACCTCACACAACTTCTCTGCCGATTGCCCTGCTTACCTCAATGTGACCAGATCCATTCCCTTCCCATCACAAGAAGCTGTAACATAGACTATATCCTATTCATAACTTCAAATTCCACATAAAAGTACCACGTCACTTCCCTCTAATCATACTGAATGGTTTTCTTCAAAACCTTTTAATTTTGCAATGGTCATTTTCCATTTTGATTCTGGGCTTACTTTTAACTCCACTGAAGATGGGCTTTGCTCCCTGTACCTGTCTGCGGCATTGGCAGATAGCAATGGAATCGCTCCCAGTCTTCTATCTACTAGACTAAATATGTTTTGAATTTTTAATTCTCTTCTCATAAGGTAAATAATTTATTCATCAAATTATCTTAATGACTCTTTTCTGAATTCATTCAGTGTTTGGATTTATGTTTGTTACATAGCATTCACTTGCCACGGCCCACAGAATTCCACACAAGGAACCAGTACCATAGCACTGGTACTCACTATGCATCCTTGAAATGCTTAAGATACCATTCATCATTTTTTTGCAACCACAGCCCGTTACTGGCTCACAATAGTTTTACAATGAATTAATATTCCCAAATATTCCTCCCTGTTGTCAACTGATGAGAATCTTCCATATTTTTGCATGTTTCCTATGTCTAGAACATGAAGAAACAGGCTTTCACCATTTTTTCAGAGAGAAATTATGATTTTTAAAACAGAAAGATAAATAACTAAGAAATTACTAGTGTAACTAATCTTCTCTTCAGAATATTTCTTTATTTAGAAAAAAACTTAATCAGGTTCTAGTTCTGTCTATTCTATGGCATATTTATGAAGTTATTGAATTGTTAATGAAACTAAAATTGAAATCCAAGTTTTATTGACATAAAACATGCCAGGGTTTTAAAAAAAAAACATTATACCAAATTTCTTATATGGATTTGCTTCTCTATTTTTCTCTGTGCTTACTATAATTCATATGAAATTGAATGTTCTTGATGACTCATTTAGCGTAATTAGTTCTTTACAAATGTGTCATTACTTTTTTTTTTTTTTTTCCCAGCTCTTTATACAGTGGTCTTATCCTGTCATAGTGATATATTTATTCGCTGCTCTTTGAAAAATTAGGACGTTTAATCAAAATGTTCCTTATCTCTTTTTTAATTTGTTAAAATTCCTTGTCAATCTTCACAGCTTGTAAGGCAGGAAATAGTGCCCATCATTAAAGCAAAACACAGAACATTCTTTTGAAAGAAGACATGATTAAACAGACTTAGTTAAAAAAAAGTGTCACTAGCTGACAATTTAAAGATCAAGAGACTAAGACATCTGTTTTTAATCTCTACACATCCATCACCTGCATTTGCTACATAATTAAGAACCTCATAAATATCTACTGTGTGAAGAGCAGCTTCGGTTTCATAATGCAGAAATAGTATTCTATAAATGAGTACTTCTTTTCTTGCTTCTATAAGCTATACATATTCATAAACACCCAAACATGTAAAAAATGTGTAAAAAGAAAAGCAATCTTTAATTGGGTAATGAGTAACAGAATGGTTTACTAATTGGGTGTATTACAGAAGTGCGTTCACACTGCTGTACTGTAGTTAAAGACCTTGCCAGTGATTCTAGCAGAAGCCCACTAATTTAAGGGCTTACTAATTTGTGACTGCATAGCTACAGAAAATACAGTAGCTCTGATTTGAAAATTACCATTTGGTATAATTAGACAGTAATGTAGTCTAATTGCTTAAGATATTTTGTACATTTTGTAAAAGAGAGAGCTGATTATCACACTAGACTAAGTTTAAAAAAGGATATTTACAAACACACACAAAAGCATAGCTGGCTGATATTCAAAAAGGTTTCCATTACTGTTCCTGCAGACAATTGATTTTGACTTGGAGTTCTGCAGCTATTCCAATTATACTTCTTTGTTAGATTTGCTAGTAAAACAGAAGGTAGTGAAACTGAGTATGTTTTTACCAATATAGGCATATGATTTTTGGACTTTCTCTTGTGTTGGTTTTTTTTTTCTTGGACCACCAGTGTCTCACCTCCTCATTTTTGGGGGTACTATTGATGCTAGATATTCCCAGAAGGAGAACCTTAGAAGAACCAGCTTGTTAGTGATCACAGCCTGATTCTGAAAAGACACTCTTTTCAAGTTCTCAAGTCTTATGTGTGCCCACAATTTTTCCACCTACCTGTAATCCTCACAAAGGAATTACAGCATCAAATAGGACACGATATTTGAATTTGTCAATTTGCTTTCCCAGCAGGAGAAATAGATGCCTTTAAACGTATAAACCTAAGGCTTATTCTGAAAAATTGGGAAAGAAAAATTTCATATAAATACAAATATTTTTTCAGAATAGACAACATTTGGTATCTAATGCTTTCCTTGCATCTTCAGATGTATGTTAGACTATATAAGCAAAGCCATAAGGGACAGTAAATACAAGGGTATTATGCAGAAGAAAACATGTAAAAGAGCAGTCTCAGGGCATGAATAGGTTTTGCAGGACAGCTTAGTTTACTGGAGCTGAATGTTTACTGGGAAACCTGTGTGGCAGGTGGGAAGGACTGAGGGCTACATATGTTTGTATACCATTATTCCAGTATGCAAACAGGCTAACAAACATCTTAAAAGCCAGTCTCAATAGCTCAGTTATGATAAATGAGGTAACTTCTGGGAAATGTATACATGATTTACCTTTGTCATTTAACACTTGAGAATAAATAAAGGATTCTGGCCAGTATACCTTCAGCAAATTATGTCTCAGTGTCATATTTCAAACAAAACTGTGGTGTCCAGAGAGATGATGTGACTTCCCATGTTACCCCTTCCTACAGCAGGTAGGTTCTCCCCTCAGTCCTGTTCTGTACACAAGGAAGTGTTCTGCTGGGATGCTACAGCTTCATCTTTTTTCTAGTGTGGGAATATTCAAGTCGCATCACCTTGCCTATTCAAATGGAAAATTATCACTGTCAGTTAGGGCCTGTGTCTGTTCCTGGAAATAGGTATAATCTGCCAGCAATTCTTAAAACAAAGACCCCAGGCTTTGGTCATTTCTTAAAAGAAGAAAAAAACCCAACCCCAAAACCCTCTGCATATTTAATCTATTTTTTCGATTGCTAGTAACATCTGCAGGTGTATAAGAACTGGAAATCAATATGTTGATGGAACATGGTTCAGTGTTTTCCTGCCTTTTCTGAAAATAACTGTGATATAATTTAAAGTGGCACCATTAATCCACATTAAGCTGCTCGGCACCCCCTTTCCATTCTTAACCACACAAGAACAGACCAAAAGTCCATCACTCTGGCACCTTGCCACTCGGAGCAACCCCTAACAATGGCTTCAAAGGGTGGTGGGAAATCTTCAGAGTGAACCTTGCTAGATAGATTGCTTTCATCAAGGGAATGAGAAGGCAAGAATTTTGTTTCATTCCATGTGGCAACTGTTTTATCTCCTAAATCTCCTGGTTAAAACTATTTTGATATTAAAAGTATTCTTATTTTTATTTACTTCTTTTTATCTATACTTCTAAAATAGCCATCACTATATTTCAAATTTATCATTATAGGAGAGCACCTTCACACTCTAGCAAACATAGCATCCATTCAGAAGACAAAATTACTACTGTAGTTTGTTTTACTTATTTCAAAGAGGGCAATTCAAGGATTTCAGGTAGTCCCTGAAAACTATTTAATCTATGTTACTGACAAACAGCATGCAATATTTCTTTGTAAAAATCACTCACACCATCACAAAGCCAGCAATCACTCAAAGACAGCCAGCATTTATTGTTTTTCACCTTTACATTTTCCAAAGGGACACCCGAGAGTTAAAAACAAAATTTTAAAAAAATTAAATTGCTTTTGAGCTAAGCACTTGTATGCCAAGTCTCAGCATGGAAGGAATTTTAGCTGCTGAGCAACCTCATTCAATAGTGCTTTAGAATAGAAATGCCAAAGAACAGACCCTTAACTACAGTATTGTGGCTCTGGTATGGGTGCCACTGTGATGAAAGTACTCTGATATAAAAGTGTCTGCCATGAAAATAAAGACAGAGAGACGGCTTTGTAGGTGGAACTTGGGTTCTTTTATGTAAAGACTGACCCAGGCAGTCAGAAGGGGAGAGTAAGAGGGCAAGGACCACATTATGTGGGCACGTAGCTGCCTGAGTGGGGAGTCAGGGAAATAAGAGTTGTGCAAAAAGGGAATTATTCCAGCATAATTTCCCACACCTGTGGTAACATTAATGATTTTTCACAGCTTTTCTGTTTTTTCCCAAGATCAGAATAAGGTTATCTACATTGTTTTAAAACCTCTTAGCCTCCATGCAAAATGTTCAGTGTGGTACTTTTCGAAATACTATGGGCCTTAGCCTAGTAAAAGACGACTGAAAGGCATCATGTTTTAATAAAGACAAGTCCTTTGTCCTTGAGCAGTGTGGATGATGTCACATCAGCCTCATGAATGTATGTAGAATTACCTACTTAAGAAAACTTATGTGGAAATACTTGTGGCTCTCATGGAAATAGGAGGTTTTAAGAAGATTACAGACCTAATGAAGAGAAGCCTCAGATGTTAGATAAAACAGTGACTTTAAAGAGGAAGAGTTTAGGATTAGCTGAGCCACTTATCACTTATTTTTCAATATTTTTTCAGATGAGATCTGTTTAGTTAAAAACCACAGTTTTAAATGGAAAGCAATAGCAACCACAGAGTTCTGCTCTATTCTATTTGGCAGAGTAATCATGGAAGTATTTGGATTATTAATGAGTATGCTAACCTTGCATATTCTGGCTTGCTTACAAAACCTATTGTTTTTATCTCACATAAGATAAACTAAGTATATTACCAAAGCAGTAATGCTATTCATTGCAAAACTTCTGTGGGGTTACTGAAAAAAAAGAAATTAGGTTAGTCAAATCTTCTGGTTTGTTTTTTTTTAAGGGTGGTACAAGGGAGAATGAAAATTCTTATTAAAAGTTGAAGAACTTTTAAAAAATAAATTTATACCAACTGCTGATTGTTTCTTTTTGTTGTGGTTGCCAGGTCTGTCACTCAGTGCAAGCCAATTTCCTATGAATTCAGAAAATGATTTGTGTAAGTGTATGCTGTATTGCCAAAGAACAGTGAACCTATAAAACATCATCTGTGATTCTTTATGAATACATTAATGTACTTCACTCTCATAGGGTTTGGTACAGTATGGTTTTGAAATAGAAGGCTCATGCCTGCATTAATGCAAATGTATGAGAACTCATTCAATTACATTGTCTGTTGATAATCCCTATCTAGGAATACTAAAGATTATATGAAGATTTTGCTAGTTTTGTGAAAGAACTGGAAATTAATACTGTAGCCAAGAAATTAATCAGTCCACACAGGTTAAAAGCTAGACAGCCTTTCATGTTTGGGAACTTCTTTCTTGCTCCAATTTTTGTCTTGCAAAGGTCAGAATATGTGATTTTAATTAATTTCTTTATACCATTTTAGGATTAGGAGATATTTAATTCCATCTTCAGTGTCAACATCTGAACCAACAGGGTGTCTTCCAGCAGGGAATGACTATATATTAACCACTTTAATTTTTACTGGGTGGAGTTTATATTTTGCCACTTGAGGGCATCCTGTCATTATGTTCCGTTATAGAGCAGCATGTCTAAATTTCCATGAAAATTATGGATTTCTGCCGAAACAGTGGTATTTGCCAAAAGTGCTGATGATGGAAATGATAATTTGCTATACTGAATAGGTATTTCTAAGACCGTAGGTCAAACAGGGTTATATTTCAGGAAATGCTAAGTCAACAGAGAGTACCACAGATGCAAGTAGATGGAATTGCCCAGCAGGACACCAATGTAGACATAACAGATGTGTAGAAGCTTTGGAAAAACTTGGTTATGTCAGTTAGACAGTTTGACCTGTGGTTGCATGCATGGACAGCAAATGTATTTACCTCCACTTGCTAATTCATGTATATTTTAGTTTTCAGTAGTGAGAAAGACTGCAGGGGTTTCAAATTGAGTTAGACACTAGGCTGGGCTAATACAATAAAAGGAACCACTTCAGTTAGTTGGAATATATATATGTTGACTGAAACCAGGACATACATATAAGATGTTAGCTCTTAGACACTTGGAGACATGACCACATTTTGACCAAAATCTACAGTGGCTATCACATCCATCTCACATTATCTATAGTTCTACTATCCATTGATATTATAATTTTATTTTTGTACAGATTTATACCAAAAGCATCACTCTAATTTTTTTCTGGTTTCTTTCTTCAATTTTTTGTCACTTACCTATGTAAAGGAATCAGTTTTAACACACAAGGTTGCATACAAATCTTTCAGTTCTTTATACCCATATTATATTTGGCTTCAACAGTTTTGTAACATGTTTTCTTTGTGCTGGGCTTTAAGTTTTGAAACTTAGGGACACAGGAGTCACAGTCACCTGGGGTATAGACTGTAGTCTGATAACAGATCCCAGTCATGAATTTACTAGCCATGGTGGTAAAGTAATGGAACATGGCACAGTTCTTTTTCCTCTCTGCAACAGCTTCCTCCATATTAAATAAGGAGCACAGATTATGAGCTGTGTCGATGTAAGATTTCCTCTTTCCATACTTGGCCCTCAGTCAGACTTTTTTCGCTCCCACCTTATAACTTTTCTCCACCTAGGTCAGAAACCACATGCTGTCCCTTTATTAACCTGCCATTTAATCAGCCCTTCTCACTAGGCCCATAAACACAACCCTCACAATAAAACTTTATGTGCAAGAAATGTGCTTCTATTTAACAGTCAGTTTAACCTCTCCTGCCTTTCGTTTTTCTTTCCGCCTTCAAATGATACTCACATGGGGAAAGAGGCTCATTCACACTCTTTTCCACATGTTCCTTTCATTTCAAATCACACTGTTCAACCGACTGAAGTCCTCCCAAGGAGGATCTCTGACTGCTGTTTTATTCTGAATCCTCCAAACCACCCAACTACTTCCTAGTCTCCCTACTAAAAAACGATCCCACAGCTGTAGACTGGCTGCTCCCTTTTGCTGTGGTCTGTTCCACATTCCTTGGGGTCCTACAGAAAAAAAAAGGATATGGGAGAGTTGCTGCCAGGATCCTTCAGCTCTGTATGCAAGTGGAACCGCCACAGTATTGCCAGTGCAGGGGTGAAGAGAAGTCGTTGTCAAGTTCTCACCTTCTGCTGTGAAATGCCTTGGTCCTCCACCCTCTGCTGGGGTGCAGAAATGGACTTCCAGCCCCACCACCCTACTGCACCATGCCATCAGCAAACTTCTTTTTCTTGGTGTGATCCTGACACTTGTCCTCTCTGTGGACCACAGGATGCAAATGAAGTTATGAAGTCCCAGGTTGGTTCCTAACATTTAGTATTAGGCCTTGCAATCAATTTCTTTACCCTCTTGGTCCATGAGGTCATCCACAAAGTCTAGTCCTTTCTTAAGGCAAGCACATGCCCAAAGAGCTGTGGTATTTTCTGGTGAATTCTTGCCCCTAAGACTTTTGAAAAGGATATCCTTAAAGTCTGATTATAGCACTGCTGGTATGAGAGCAACTTAAATTGTTCATATATTAGGGGTAGCCTCTCGATGGTACAGCCACTGTAACATCACCAACAGGGGAAGAAGGCTTTGGAAGCATCCTGAGGAAGTCTGTCAGGCTGCTCATCCTCTTCTCATTCCTCTTTCCCAGGCATGCATCACTGCTTACCATTGGAGAGATGAATATTTACTATGGCCTTATACAGTTGCTTTTATTTCTCAGTGAAAGGAGGGTTTTGGGAAAAAAACAAGCAGACATAAATTCCCTGATGAGCCAAGAGAAAAATATAAATCACTTTGTCTGTTTCAGAACTTTTTAGCAGCAGTTATCTAGGAAGAATCCCAGGGGAGGAAAAATTATTTCCATTTTTCTGATGCATTTTATTGTGCACACAGACAGAGCTTTCACACTGCTTTCCTCTTGTTTCATAGATGTCAGCTGTAAATTGCCAAACTTCAGTGTTGTCTCTGTTTTAGGTGTAGGGTTAACAACATCTCACAGAAACCCTAAATACATGCACAAAAAAATTTGTATATTTTATAATGAGCATTCTACTAATTATAGAAGAGTAAAAAAAGGCATACTACTCAATGATATTGTAATAACCTAGGTTAACATATATGCTTCTTGTTGTTTTCTTAGTTTCAGAACTGTATCTGCACTGCCTAACTTAATTAAATTTCAATAGTAAGAGCCCCTGAAAAGCTTTATTTATATAAATAAATGTATAAATATGTAACATAAGGTAGTAAAATACAAGACAAGATAAAATTTGCATTATCTACTGCCATGATAGGCTCACTCAGCTGAAGAGTAGCCATCCGGCTGGGGCTCTGCTCTGCCAATGTCCTGCTGGGTTACTTCAAAAAAGTTTGCACCAGTCATGTGCCTTAGATTCCTGTCCGTAAATAATAAGAACTTTTATCTAAAGTGGATAGAAATCCATTGCTTCTGAACAATAAATTAAAAATTCATATTTGTATGCAGGATCAAGGACAATCTTGGCTGAAATATTAGTACTAGTAAAATAGCAAATATCCTTTTTTTTCTTCATCTGTTACTTCAAGCGGAGTCTGAAGATTCTAAGTGGCAACGATATGCACCGTACCTATTGAAATTACAGATGGAGGTGGTTTTGTTCTGGTACTTACTTTGCAGATATTTCTGGGATAAAGGCTGTCGAGAATACAATAAAGAGTGAGGAAGGAAGCTTACTATATGAGTTCAGAAGCACCATTATTTAACATTCAACACTTTATTTTGTGCATGGTTTTCCTATAGCCAGCCATCAGGAAGTCAACAACTTCTTTAAAACAGTGTATGCCTTCTGGAAACATATTCACTCACTTTAAATATGAGTGGTAGCAAATAGCAGCTGACTGTATTTAAGAAGGCTTATTTCAGTACTGTATTCTGTGACTTTTAAAGCTACAAGCTTTTCAATACTAGATTTATTTTCATTGCTTGATGTAAGTTTTACTGAGATTTTTTGTTTCCATCTTTTTGTTTATTAGAAGCTGTAAGAACACCAGCAAAAGGTCACACAAAGAATGTACTTTGTCAAGCTGTTATTGTTTTGGCTTTCTTTTTCTTGTTATCATGACTACTTTAACATGTCATGACTGCAACTTTCTTCACAGATCGGAAAGCAAATTTCTGCTGTAGGATGTCTTCTACAAATTCCTTCAACTACATAATGACTTGCCTAGATTTTTCATTTTGTTAAGTGTCAGGCTCAAAAGTGCCTGTTAGATTTCTATTCAAAATATGGAAAATGACACCAGCCATTGAATTTAAAAACAGGAAGATGTACTGTTGGACAAAATCAAATATTCTACCTTTATGTGGTTGCCACATGTCAGTGATTGAAAGGTAAACTGCTAAGGGTAAAGAAGACAGATCTAGATCCAGCCTCTGTACAGCATTAGTGTCAGGTTCATCCTAAAATTTGAAAGACTGTATGAAAATATTTCCAAAAGATCAGGGTATCAGAGCAGAACATTTGCCAAGGGGGGAAAAATAAAATAAAATAAAATAAAATAATAATAATAATAAAAAGGTAGCATGGCTTTTGTAACAGCAAAAAGAAATCTGGAAATAATGAGTTAATGGTAAACATAATTTCTTATTTTAGAAAAAAGCTTGTCAAGGCCATTTAAAACTCATTTAACTCATTTAAAATTTTGCATAAAAGATATTTTCTCAGGCATCTTAAAATATTTCATAATTTGAAAGAAAAAAATGATGCACGGGAATAAATTCTATCCCATCCAAGTAACAAGATGCTCATTCTCCATGAAATGAAATGAATGCTATGGACTTTTAAAGTGGCACAGGGGAGCTATTTATTGTGAAAAGAGTTGTAGAAATAATTCTGGAATCCAGATAACACCTTTGGCAATAAATACCTCACTGCACATGAGCCCTCAGCATCCATTTCCACCTGAAAATTGTCTCTTTCATGTTAAAATATACTCTAGTTCTAATGTATGTGTTTATTCTCTTTAAAAATAAGTTATATACTGTTCTGACACTGACATTAAGTTTCTCCTGTAATTTGAGGTCGCAACCATTAAGTCAATACCTGTCTGTTTTCAGGAACAAGTGCAGCAACATCTGTTTCCAGATATGTTATCTTGAGGAATTTAAGAACTGAACAAATAGAGAATTATTTTAAATACTGTGAAGAAAAGTTATAACCACAGTCATACAGTGCTAGTATATAGGCTTAATGTCTAGTGCATAAGTAGTCCCGCTATCTGTAGTGTGAGAAGTCACTGATGGCAGTATCTATGACTGTAATCAGAAATTTGGACTACTCGTGATGAAAAGTTTTTGAGAACATAGTAGGACTGGATCCCACATTACTTGCCATTTATACTGCCACGTGCCTGCCCTCCAAACTCTGCTGTGGAGTGACACTGCCCTCCCTCACACACATACACACACACACACACACCCCCTTTGCCTGAAATTGGTACCCAGGAAGACTGTTCTGTGACGTACCATCTCTTACCTTACCTATGGGATTCAGGTGTGAAAAGGTTAGCACATACTTGAGATCTCTTCCTGCAGAAATATAGGCTCACCAGTGCACTCCAGAGAGGCCCTTATAGCAATATAAAATGGTTCAGGAACACAATAGGCATCTCAGTATGGCTGCCAAATATGACATAGCAATGCTCATTACTTTCTTTTTCTTTTCATTCACTGCTGATATATAACCTCCTCTTGTACTACCACAATGGCCAAAAAATAAAGGAAAATAAAATGTCTAATCAAAAGCAAAGTGTTTGGTCTGTGCTGTTGGTCTCAGCATACAGCACCAAGAGTAAATCTCATGCAAAGATGGAAATGTTATTCTAGGCCATGTTTGTGTATGAATGTTTTCTCTCTCTGCAGCTTTTCTTACTCTTACATTTATCTAGAAACCTAAACAAGGGGCATATCTACAAATGGATTTTTATTAGTCCAAGCCTATTTATTTATACTACAGACTGGAAATAGCAGCCTATCTGTGAAAAAGCAATTCTAACACTTTTAATGCAAATATTTTTTTTAACTCTTCATTCCATTAGCCATATAAAAAGAAGAAATGCAGCAAGAGATTCCCTCTTTTTGTGTACTGATACCAAATCTGTAAGGATACACAATGAAGTCTTAAGAGGCAGTGTTAAATACATTATTATTAAATAAATAAATAAATAAAATATGCTATATTTTAAACATTCCTTTGTAGCAATTTTATTTGCTGACACGTCCCTGTCATACCAAGTTCCTCTGTCCTTCTACCCAGGGGTTACGGTCTCTGCAGATTTGATTAGAGAAAGGCAAATGATACATGTTTTTTTTCTCAGAAAAGGCCACTTAACTGCAAGACCATTGATCTGTTTGGCTTCTTTAACATAATATTTTCACTGTTATTAAATCATTTGATGCAATACAATTTTTCATATCCTCTATCTGCCAGACATCTATTCTCTATGTTTGGATATTTGTAACAGTTTAAATCCTAGCTTTTGATCTCCTGTATCTGTCACAGAGCTAGAAACATGAAGAGAACATATTTCAGGAACTCATACAAACAGGCTTGCACTCTGGAATGCTCTTTGTCTAAGGACAATAGATCTCTTCCATGGCAGAGATGGAGCTCTGTTCTCTCACTAAGGCACAAAAGACTTCGCTTTTGCTTTCATCCAGGTTTGACATAACCTTTTTAACCACCTCAGCATTCTCTCCAATTTTCCCCATTGATTATTACTGTAGTAGCAGCATTGTGACCAGAGCACAACCCCAGAGGATCCTCCAGTACGAGCCAGTACAACATAAAAGGGAAAAATAAAAGAGATGACTAAACAATTTCAAACTGATTTGTATGTCAGGAAAAACTCTTGGCTCCTTCCCCTTTCCTAATCAACCAAGAATTAATTGTTAATAGCATGTTTAGAGGCTGCTGTATTCAGAACATTTTGAGTCATGCTTGCTCTTTTCCAAAGGAAAATGTTATTTATTTGTTTATTTATATGAAGCAAAAAAAATCAACAGAATCCACACAGGAAAAAGGAAGTTGCTACAAGTTCAGATGGTATAGTAAACCTACATAATGTGGCCACTGACCATGTGAACCATAGCTGTCTTCTGGATCTGGCCATGGCTGTCAACAACAAATGCTGCTTTAAATCCTTAGAATTCTGCTTAGAATGTTTTCTGTCTTGGAGAACAGTTACAAATTAAACAGTGATGGTCTTTCTATGTTTTAGTACCTTTTAAACATCTTATTTACTATTAAATGGAAGTTTGTATTTTTTATTGTATTCATTGTGTCTCATAACTGATTGTTGAACAAAACCTCAAACTCCGCTAACCATTGATTCTGTGCCTTCTTTTACTAGAAAATCCACTTACATCTATGTATGTTAATATCAGTCAATATGCTTATCCTGGCTCTGCCAAGGTATCTTCCTAGTATCGATTGTGTTTCTATCATTTCCCCTGCTTTGCAGTATGATCTAATTTATCTTCTGAATTTTCTTTTAAATCTCAGACAATACTAACTAACGGTACAACAAAGGCCAAGTTCTTGACCAATTTAAACCCCTCCCAACATGACTGATTTTGAGAAAGGTAGATTAATGACCAAAAAAACGGTGAACACAGTTTATATCAGTGCAAAATTGCTGCCTTCAGAAGTTGTTGCCAACTACTGGCTTCACTTATCCCCTAAATTATTACCAAGAACTTCTTGTATAACATACCACTACTGTCTGTTGTGAAGAATATAAAAATTAACCTCCCTTCAGCATAGTAAACATGGTTTGTATCAACTTTTTCATTGTGTGGCCTATCCAGCACTGGATGATATCTCATGGAATTCCTTTACAACCACTAAATAATAAAAGCTGGTATTATTTAAAATCTCTAGGAAATAACTGGCAATTATCTTTAAAAATATTTTCTTTAAACTATTCTTTGACAAATCATAGAATGTAAATTGTTTAATGTTGGGTTAGCTGAAAGGTGTGACTCTCAAGTGTCAAGAATTACATAAATTATGACTTAGCTTTTCTTAATATCTTTTTTTTTTCCTATACCACAGGTACATACCTATCAGTCTATTTCTTTATTAGTTGTCTTTATATACAATTGTAGTCTCACAGTTTTCAATGCACAATGGATTAACAGATTTCAAGAACGAGACCTCAAATTCCTTAATTTATAGGGTCATTAAGTACAGGTAATAAACAGGGTTTAACTAGCAGGAACTTGATACATTTGTACTTTTCCTTTACTCAACTGTTATTCCCATAGGTTTCAAAGATCTTCAGTTTCAAGGTCCTTAATCCTTTCAGCTGGAAAATGCTGAAGAAAGTATTGGTTATTACTAAGAAAAAAAGTGTTATTTGACAGATGTGAATAATGATAACATTTTTTCCCAGGTGCCTATTGGAATATAAGTAGTAAATAATTTGGAAGATTACATACATGAATTTCATGACAGTATTCTGTAGTCCACAATTCAAGCTTTGCAGTGTTCAGTGTAATGAGGTATTAGAGAATTAGTAGAGATCCAATCAGATGTTTTCTAGACCTTTTCTACAGAATAACAATGGGGATATTCAATAGAACTGGAAGACAGCAAATATAAAACTGGTGAAACTTTATATAATATATAATTCACCTGTGTAACTAGTACCACAAGATATTGAGGATAACAATGTAACAGGTTACAGGAAAAGACAAGGTATATAGATAAATAAAAACAACACCCTCCGCTGTATCTGAAAAGATAAAGAAATTATATAAACATTTGCAGATACACTGGGAAACCACTCTGTGAAACAACTGTCTCAATTTGCCATATAAAATCTGAAAGTCCTGGGTGATGGTTTGCTGTACAAGCCTTCCTTCATGCTGTCAGGGGGCTCTGTATCCTCACTGTGCTGAATTCTAGAAAGTCATAGATTTTTTAGAAAAAGAACGGTTTTGATATGACTGGCTTATTGTGAAAACGATCCTTGTTTTTGTGAAAAATGGAAACATCAACAAATGTCTTCAGCAGCTACTTACTGATCAGGATATTGACAGAGATGCATATGTATCCTTGTCCTGTCCTGTGCTCATAAAATGTCACTGCGCTGAGAGTACAAATGAAAACCAAACATGCATATTACTTTAATTTACCAAATAATGCTTTTTGATAGCATTTTATGTTAGACTTGGTTTGAGAGGAGACTGATCATTCACTTGGAATGAAAAGTAAATCAGCTGTTGTTTACTTTCACATCAGTAAAGCAGGGCATGTTTCACATCACCGGTTTAACTGTTTGTAAGATAAAAATAATTGTAGACTAAAAGAGAAATGCCTCTACTTTTTGTCTCAGATATTTCAGTAATATTCCTTTCTCTACAGTCTGTGCTCCACCTGTCTCTTTGCTCTTTCTACAGCTCTGAGGTGAGAAAGACCTTTGCAGAGCACAGTAATACTTTGAACTTCAGATACATGTGAATTTGATATACGATGCTCTCCTCTGCTATTGAACTGTGACACATCTTTTACCATTCCCACACGTTTAGGCTATGGTGTTTCAAACCACTGTCTTCAGTCTCACATATTTTATCCCCATATGTTTAAGCTTCTCAGGGCAACTGCTACATCCATC